>NC_092282.1:7881486-7973986 GCF_036320965.1 Panulirus ornatus
ACGTATCTAACTCCAGTATGTGTCCGGCAAGGTTAAGGTGCTATCCCGAAAATTCTCCTGAGTTGGCCCCTTGATGTGATGGACTAATTTGCATGGGAAGAGTTCTTACATGAAGCTCCACTCCGTAATAACACACACACACACAACACACACACACAGGCATATACAATCAGGAATATATATATATATATATATATATATATATATATATATATATATATATATATATATATATACAAAGCCATACAAACAAATAAACATAGTATGAATTCCACACAGGCATACACACAGACATACACACACCCATAATAATAAGACGTTCCCAGCACGACCTCATTAAGAGCTAATGAAGGACAACAGTCATATGAAGGAGATTAAACCCAGCACGACACTTGAGCGGCGAAAAAAAAAATAATAATTGGAGTAAAATAGGCCGGAGAACTGAAGCGCTTCGAGGCCGCTGGTTCGAACCTTTTGAAGCAGCAATCAGCCTCACAACACCGGCTGGTCTCACAGACGAACACACAACACGTATCATTATTCTTCATAATTGTGAGACGTCGACAGACGAAGGATCAAAGCCTCTAAATTACCTCATTAGGCAACCAAAGAAATATAAAGGGATAGCCTGAGAGAGAGAGAGAGAGAGAGAGAGAGAGAGAGAGAGAGAGAGAGAGAGAGAGAGAGAGAGAGAGAGAGAGAGAGAGAGAGAGAGTGCTTACGTCCCCTACCCCCAGCGGGACGCCCTAGAGCATAGGGCCCGCACCTCCTGGGTTGTAGGGAGGTTTAATCTCAAACTACAACAACACCATCCACGAGGATGGACCGTTATGGCACCTCCTTCCCTGGATCAGCTGTGCTGTAGAACCCGCTTCCTCCTCTTGTCTTTCCCTCCTTCCTACAACCTCCCTCCCTTTCAAGACTCAGGTCTACACACACACACCAGCCGAGCCTTGATTAATCTATATATTCTTTTTCCCTCTTACACCCGAACCAGGCGCTACCTTACTAACGCTGGAAACGGCGTTCAAGTGCAAAAAAAGGGGATATAGTAGTAGTAGTAGTAGTAGTAGTAGTAGTAGTAGTAGTAATGATAAAGTCTTCAAAGTGTGATGGACAATATATCTAGTAATAATAATGATAATAATAATAATGATAATTCGAAAGTCCGAATCCCTTATATGAATGACTTAATAAAACATGGAACCATTTCAAACACCCTATCACTTCAGTCCTCGCACTCCCCGACCATCCACGCGAACTAGCAAGCTCAATGAATCTTTCTGAACCACACGAAACACTAGTGACACCAGATCCCTCGAACAGCGTAGCCACATAAAACACCGAGTCGAAGCACCGAACCAAACGAACATTAACGTGTGAATCATCACCCAGTGAACCATCACACCAGCGAAGCTAGACATAACACTCTAATGAGGAATTTATACGGTGCTTCCCCTGCTCGCAGAGAGAAGTCTGAAGACTAATTACTGTATCACCCGGATCGGTGAGCTGGAACGTTCGAAAGGAAATCCATATCGCGCACAAGAGGCCGGAAATATCGGAAAAGAGAAAGGTTTTCCGGGGAGATCCGGATGGACGAAATTACCCACAAAAGCACAGTGTTATCCTGCCCTAACCGTAATAACCTCTTGGGCGAAGTTTAATTGAAATTACCTCACAATGCTTCGGTAAGTGGGGTGGTTAAGTTTAATTAGCCTTAATGCTAATATCACACATAATCACCTTAACAAGGAAGTCTGGGATCTTCGAATTATCTGGAACACCAGAAGTGGGTGTTCAAGATTGTCTCAGTTCTTCATCCACGCTACCCCTTCAGCTATGCCCTCATGGCTTGGAGAACAGAGGATAGGGCCAGAGAGTCGTCCCCTGCAACACTTGACGACCCTCAGACCTCGACCACAGGTGGCTAATGCTAATGACCAAGGTCGTCATCTTGCATGGGGTCGTGCGGACACAAGTGGTAGTGGCCAAGGTCGTCATCCCATCCCCCCTCCCCCTTACCTGGGGTCGTGGCCCATGACCCCAGTCTAGCCCGATGACAGGTTCCAGACGCGTCTCAGCCCCTCGAGGCAAAGGGGAATGACCCGTGCGGGGCTGCCAGGGGTCGTCGACCCCACAATATATTCGGCTTAGCTTCCCAGACCAACAGATCTTCCTTCACACCGGCGAGGATGGCTACTAATCATGGCCGGTGACGTGGCCCCCACAACAGGCCAGGCCAGGCCAGACCCGCCGGGGGGGTCGAGACAGAGCCATTCATTACCCCGTTAGTTCCCACTCGTTAACACCCTGCACACAATGGGTAACAGCCTACTTCAAGTCAACCTCCACGCTTCAAAGTTACGGTGGAGATAACGTGTGTGGACCCGGGAATTCCTGGTGTTACTCCTGCTATATATACATTCTTCATTCTTACTCACGCCAGCGTGAGGAACCTGGCGAGGGTCGTGTTTGCACTGGAATGAACCACTGAGCAACTCGCTTCGACCAACAAGAAGGGAAGGACACAGCGAAGTTGACAAGCGTCAAGGACAGCAGCTGACCTCGCTGACTTGGCGGCCGGGATCATACGAGATGTCATTTCGTCTGCCGACATCGCTACACCGCCGCCAGCAGGCAGTTAAACGATGTCATTCCAGAGAACCCAGGCCCTTGCGACCCTCGCGAACTGAGTTTTACAAGGAAGGAACAAGGTTTTCAAATGTTGATTCCAAGACGTGAAAGTCCTACAAATTAATCCTAACACGAATGTCCTGTAGGACGCGAGGTCAGTTCCCTCCATCTAAGCTGGTGGAGGATCCTAGACACTTTCCTCAGCTGGTGTGGTCGGTGGAGGGCTCCAACGCCGGTGCTCCTCCCTTCCCGCCACCCGCCGGAGCTGCGGGATGGGCCTCCCTCCATCCACTGGCTGGGTCAGCTGGTCAGTGAGGAGCCATACTTCTCTACCCCCTGCTTCTCTCCCTTCCGCCAGGGACACTGGAGACCCTAGACCCGACAGTAACCGTAAGACTAACTCAATAATATATTTGTTGGGCGAACTGAGCCGACAGACCAGTAACTCACAGCGCCAAGGACGTACTCACTGTCCCCCGAACACTCCGGCCGAAGACGACTTTCCATTTTGTTGTGAAACGGAGTGTCATGTACATCACAAGATGGAACCAGCCAACCAAGAGTTCCTTATTACACTCATGGTACACCGTGCACGGCGTCGGATCGTCTACATCACCAGCCAATAAAACATCTGAAGCTTCAAACAACCTGGATCAGACTGACGAAACATCAAACCAACTGAGTCGGCAAGCCAATGAACCACCAACGCACCGAAACCACCGACAAAAGTGATTGAATTGTATACCAAAGTAACTCAGCCATCAAATTTCTCAACTATCGTACCATCTAAAGCAATGGATAACTATAGATTTCAATCCTCTTGAAACAATGAACTATCATACCATCTGAACTTCGAAATAACCATCATCCGTTCTATGACCAAACCTCTTAACCACACACACACACACACACACACACACACACACACACACAGAAAAAAGTCCGAAGAACCGAACCAAAGAACCAACTGAACCATTACAGACATTTGAACCACCAGCTACTGAATCCTCAAATCAACTACATCACCCAAGTATCCCCCTCTCCATCTCCCAAGCAAAACACACACACACACACACACACAAACCAGCCGTGACATCTGAAAACGCTTGCTTTAATCAGCCTAATAATCCATTCAATGCAAATTCAGACTGTGCAAGCTGTAAAGGTTCACGATCTCTATTACCGTGCGTTAACCTGGGGAAATGTTTTGATAACCCTTATTAACGAAGGTTTAGATACGCTGAAATGTCTGCAGAAGGTAATCATAACTGTTAAATAGATTTCAGCATATTTGAAGCATTTCATAAAATCTTTAGATTTGTTGATAATGTAGTTACGCAGCTAAACTCTATGTAAAATGAATTTCGACATATTTACATACTAATTAAAATTCAATGATTTCAGTATCAACATTTGCGAACAGTTGATAGCGTTAGCCGATAATTCAATAGAATATGAAGAATGGTCTTGTTAAACACGGTAGGGCATCGACGATGGAAGAAAATACATGAAAAAAAACAATGTATAACTATTTATGAAATACATTCATACACCACAGGAAGGATAATGGAATAAGGTCACAAATATGCAGCATAAAACGTCCACTGTAGCGAACAGCATTTTTCCTTGAGCTACTGACGTAACGCTTTAGCCTTGTGGACGCTAGGTTCTGGGGATAAGCTGCTGCGTCCCCCGGTAGAACTGAGTTTGAAGACCATGACGACAAAATCCCTCGTCAAACTTAAAAGGTTCTGGCAAAGAAGCAGCGAAGCATTTCACAAAATCGAATCCCACAAATGGTGTTGTAGTACGGCTGGATGAACTTAATCCACCATTTCGAAAAGGAATGGGGGTTCATGATCACACAAAAAAAGATGTGTTATCGTGTATGATGCCTCGTCCTCTATGTTCATAAAAATGAGACCAGCTGTCATTACCATGCCCGATTATGCCCTCATCTCTTCCACACACATTACGCCTCACCATCAGGTTATCACGCAGCAAATACAGTATTTCTTGCACCACTAGCTAGTGTTCGTCCTAGGCGCGTCTAAGACCAACATACCACTTCCCTGCATCACTAAGGCTCGTCCACGCCCTAGTTGAACCAGGTGGGTGAACTGCAAGGAGGTATACGGAGCATCCGTCAGCCCGAGTCTTACTGCCAAAAGTTTTCTCATAACTTCTGAAGAAGTCTGCCATCGAGGATCGATCGATGTTCTCTTTCATTACAGCGAAATATATTCTTGTACATGAATAGGTTTCTTGTCTGAACAGTAACGGAGTGTATACATTAGCTGTAAATTTACATGAAATGGCCCATCATCTTGTTATTATTCAATGATGTAAAGCACCCGGGTTAGCTGGTTAGGTTTCCAGTCAACATATAAAGTCCATCTTCCCGCCCTCAACAGCCGATCTTAGAAATCTGTGCCGCGGGGGACGCAGGCTTTTGTTTCAATGTTGCCATCCTACGCGTTCCCTTATTTTGTTCTGGTGATGACCAAACGTTATGAATCACGGCTGAATAGATGGCCTCCGTAAGTGGCCATGTGTCAGGATAATGCCAGCCATTCCCGCCGGGAACAAGTATACCTAGTCGGTCCTCAAGGTGGGGGGGAAAAAAAATTGGAAAATCTTAAAATATGTTTGCGCCCGGTACTGTCTGTCTTTGCCCAGGCTGCGCGCGCACCGACCATGACATGAGAGGAAGTTGAGCACATACCTTAC
This sequence comes from Panulirus ornatus, assembly GCF_036320965.1. Lineage (NCBI taxonomy): Eukaryota > Metazoa > Arthropoda > Malacostraca > Decapoda > Palinuridae > Panulirus > Panulirus ornatus. Next base: position 7,886,854 of record NC_092282.1, read on the forward strand.
ATAATCATTGCATTTCGGATACACTGTGATTGTAATATACCTACTAATTATCTTCCTGCAGTGCCCTGTTTCTAATTACTGTTGTGACTTTGTTTAGACGAAGTTTTGAAGAGAAAATATCAATATTTTGTTGAAGGGAAAATAAATTTTTTTTCTTAATCCAGTTGACTATTAATGTGTATAATATGATATAATAAGGTCATTACCAATCATCTTTCATCAAGTTCAAGGTTATACAAGCTTTACACGCCTGGTAGAGAGGTCAGAAATATTTACCCTGATGAAACTGTCGTACAGCAAGACTATAACTGTTAAAAAAGTATACATGCTGGAAGACTCAAATGAAAATCCTAGAATGGAGGCCGCCGCCTGCTTGTTCATCCTGGGGAATGGGGTCATATCCGCTCCCAAACTGTATGACTCGAATTAAACGACATTCACCAAAACTGCAGTTGCTGCTGCAATCAGCAAATGTCTGACCCAAAAATCACTTAACGATGCGCCATTTATATGCCAAGGTCGACAAATACAGCAAGTTTTGTCCTCTACTTTCCCTCAGTGGCAAAATTCTACAAAATATTGATAATTGGAGTGTTTTATCAGAGTAGTCGGGACTTGTAAAATTAATGAATAATGTGTAACGTTGTATCATCATAAAATCTAGCGATATTATCAGATTTCCTAAGCCTGATGTGATTTTTAAAGTCATATTACATTATGCGTTTTAAGTTGTACTCTCACGCTAATTAAAAAAGAAAAATTTCAAAGCCTTTAAACTAATTATATACATTATCCTAAAAGGATCCATATTCATTATATTCTAATACATTTTTTTTTCAAAAATATTAACCATTCGCATCCAAATGTTTCTTTTTACTATTCCGAAACACTGTTTCATAAGCTGACCCCCAATTCCCCTTTAAACGCTTAGTTAAAACAAAAAAAAAAGTTTTTGGTATAACCTTTCAAGTAATGAACCCCATTTAGATTATTACACGCCCGGTCCCCTAAACTGGAAACTGTTAAAACAACTGTGAGGCCCACATACCTGCTGTGCTCTCGTACTTTCCTGGGAAATCATGAAAAAAATATTCTGTAAACTTTGAAACTGTTGGAAACGTGTGATCTGTATCTGTCTTGTGTCACTGCCTGTATGCTTGTCAAGTGTTGACTTTAAACTGTGTAACTATTCAAATGACGCTGTCATGTGCTGTGTTTGTTCTATGTAATATATTAAATTTGAAACAAGTGAAATGTTTGGTGTTCAATATGTTAAGCGAGACATTTCTACTATTTTTTCTATCATTATTAATCTAGGATCCAATAAGATCATGTATATATATATATATATATATATATATATATATATATATATATATATATATATATATATATATATCCAATTCCACACAGTGAATCACTAATCTGAACATGCTCCGGATCCAATGAACCTCAAGTTCGAAGTTGAAATGAAACAGGTCTAAACCATGTGAATCACTGATGAGAGAGACTGAACCACTGATCAACTCATTATCCGAACCCCAAGGAAATATCCGAAGCTGTTTCAAACACTGTGAACCAATGATCTCGAAGCAACGTAAGCAAACCCCTGAACAAACCGGTTCAGTGGGATACCTTCAAGAGTATAAATACAGACTAAGTTATAACTGGCTGCTACTGCATATTCAATCTATTGACTGCAACATCGATTCAATACTATGTGAACCACATAGTTACTCGGGTCATGAAACAGCTGCCGAGATCCAAGCCTACATCAAGGGAATGCAAGACTCGCAGACGCGAACTTTGAAAACAAATGTCAGAAAAGTTTTTGTCCTGATGCCAGCCAGTGTTCGTCGCTCGGCCTCTGTGGTGATGCGTTAGAATTTTCCCGAAGTCACTTGACCGTGGCACACAGAAGGCTGGGCCGCTGTAACCCTGTCTTCGTGTCAATTATTATTATTTTAATTATCATAATAATTATTATCATAATCATTATTATTATTATAATTATTATTATCATTATTATTATACCTAAAAATGTGCTGATAACTTTTGCAACTGATATAGGACCTGCAGTGAATTTCTTCGTTTTTTGTTGAACGAATCATTGACATTACTACCTGGGGATGTATATACATTACTACCGTTTTCTTTACAATAACTCGGGATGTCAGCGGTGAGTGATGTGCGCGTTGCCACACCGGGCGTCTCTCATGGCCCCCTCCCAGACAGACGTCTATAGAGGCAGGAGGGAGGGCCGAGGTGGTGGTCAGGCCCTTCGAGAGCACACCGCCACGGTCAATATAACGCTCCAGGGCCTCCTCCCTTTGTCACGCCGCGCCGCTGGGGGAGAGGAGGAGGAGGAGGAGGAGGAGGAGGAGGAGGATCCTCCTCTTATAACTTTGTTAATCCCGCAGGGGGTCAATAGAGAGGGGGGTTGGGTCCGCCCCTAGACCCGTGCCTGCCGGCACATCCAAGGGCACTGGAGGATTAAAGCCACTCCCTCCTCCTCCTCCTCACACACACCTGCTGACGGAGGTGTCCAGGTCCCCCCTCCCCCCTTCCGTCCCCCTCCCTGCCAGGACCGATGGCGAGGCCCTCCCCCCCCCTTCAACTGTGCCCCCCTCCCTCAAGGCCAACGATAAATGACATGACACACCAATCCAATCTACCCAGCTCTCCTCCCCCACACAATCTGGGTGTCTCTCAAACACGTACACTGTCCCATGGCTGAGAGGAGCACACACACACACACACACACACACACACACTCCCTCTCTCTCACACACACACACACACACACACACACACACACACACACTCCCTCACCTACACAAACACACACACACACACCCACACACACTCCCTCACCCACACACACACACACTCTGGCTCAGCCTGGGCTCAAGTTAGTCCACCGAGGAAGACAACAATTTACTTCCCCATTATGTGAAACTCATTTGTATTCCGAGTACGAGGAGTACGACCCCAAGTTACGACCCCCCCACCCCCTCCGGCCACAGTGATGGAGAATTGAACGACCCGGTGAGCGCCACAGATTGAACAGGGGTTGCGGCACGGGAGGGGGGGGGGGGGTCGGGGGTGGAAATGATACGACCCCCTTGAACACGACGGTACGACCCTCGGGTACGATATTCTGGCCAGTGACCAAGCAGGTCGTTGATGGTCTGGTCGTAAGCCAGGCCATCATCGCTTCCTACTACATTATTATTATTATCATGATAAATTATCATTATCATTATTACTATTATCATCATTACTATTATTCCTATTATTATTATCTGCCTGTTATCATCATTATCATCTATCTACAAAAGCATTTTATACACAACGTATTTAACTCTGTCGTGAAGTACGACCTCAACCACAAAGGGTCATGCACACAGTGGGAGCGCGCGTGTACGGTCATGCACACAGTGGGAGCGCGCGTGTACGGTCATGCACACAGTGGGAGCGCGCGTGTACGGTCATGCACACAGTGGGAGCGCGCGTGTACGGTCATGCACACAGTGTGAGCGCGCGTGTACAGTCATGCACACAGAGGGAGCGCGCGTGTACGGTCATGCACACTGAGGGAGCGCGCGTGTACGGTCATGCACACAGTGGGAGCGCGCGTGTACGGTCATGCACACAGTGGGAGCGCGCGTGTACAGTCATGCACACAGTGGGAGCGCGCGTGTATGGTCATGAAATCATCTTCGACACTTCAAGAAGTTGTTTAGGAATTTTTCCACTGGTGGTTATAACTTGACGTTGACAGCCTTAATGACCCTGGCAGTTGATAGGCCTGAAGCCCAAATGACCAACCAACCAATCAACCTTATCTGGATAATTATTGGCTGATAATTTGACAGAGAGAAGCAATTAAAGTTTCAAATACGTGGGGAGGAAAAAGCGACATGGTCAAGACGAGCCATGGCAACTTGTGGTTACAGAAAGACTTATAAGTGTGTGAGAATGAGACATAAGTAAGCCACCGTTCTCAATCTTGAGTGGAAAAGTAACATAAGATGCACTTTATAGAGATGTGAAGGATTTCGTTTACTTAAACGGTATATATTGAACATCAGGTGATGGTGTGTGTGTGTGTGTGTGTGTGTGTGTGTGTGTGTGTGTGTGTGTGTGTGTATTCATATTTGGTCCACCCCAGGTAAATGGCGAGGGAAGTTGAATCCAACTGACCGACAAAAAAGAAATATATTTCTGAGTAACTTATGTATTGCACGTCAGTTTCCCCTGGCTGACACTGAAGTGGGTGGGGCAGAATTATTCATAAGGCACACACACACTCTCTCTCTCTCTCTCTCTCTCTCTCTCTCTCTCTCTGCTATATAAAGTAATACAGCTATACCTTACGTGGGGGGGGGGGGGGGACGAACCCTAGATGGGAGATACAGCAAATACCTCAGCCACTGCAAGATATACCGCCGAAGTTTCCTCATTAGCCGGAGGGGCAGTCGGACACCCACTTACATTTCCCAGAGGCGGATCTAGATTCCTCAGTGCCGGTGTACGGCAGTGGATGAGAGTAATAGGAATTCAGACATGGGAACACAACCCCACACAGTACACTTGGCTACTGTCAGGCACGATACAACAGAACATAACAACGAGCGGTTAGCATACGTTATATTCCATGTGTGTGTGTGTGTGTGTGTGTGTGTAAGGAAGGGTCTTGGAGACAAAGGCGAGTTTGTAGTCTGTCCGGGTGTAGGCGAGGGGGGAGCCAGGGAGGTGGTGAGACAGCTGTGTCCTGACGACAGCTCTGGCGGATATGTAAACTCGAGTACAGAAACTGCAGAAGCTAATATTTGAGTTTTGTGTGTGTGTGTGTGTGTGTGTGTGTGTGTGTGTGTGTGTGTGTGTGTGTGTGTGTGTGTGAGGGGAGAACGCTGTACATAAAAGGATGGCTACAAAGTTTAGCGAGGGAGAGGGAAAGAGAAACAAGGCTGGTTGCAGTGTGAGTCTGAAGGGGGTGAACCAATGGGAACTAGTTTGAATTAAATAACTACAATGGGAACTAGTATGGAACTAGATAACTACAAAGGGAACTCGTATGTATGTGGCACCTGGGAGTGGACGAGGTGGAGGCACGAAAGATGACGTGAGGTTGTCACTATACGTTTACGAATCTGTTCGTCTGTCGAATGCTTATTATATAAATATGAAGCCTTCGTTAGCTCTCGGAGCCATGAATACCATTACTAAAAGATTATTCACAAACCAAAGTTAGTTTTTTTTATCACACACACACACACACACACACACACACACACACACACACACACACACACAAATGGAAAACGCGACCACAGGCCAGAGCGGAGTAATGGCGAGTTGCCAGCACTTTGGCCATGTCCGTGAAGCACCTCCTCCGCTGCAGGACCTGAATACCGGTTGTCCTCAGTCTGGCCTCCACCCCTAAACCTCCACAACCAAGTGACGACCCTGAGGGAGGAGGTCCTCCAGCCAGGAGGGGAACCCGGGCCAAGCAACAACACCTTATTCCCGGAATTTACGGTCATGACACAATTTCGTTGAGCAGTTTTCCGTAGCAATTGGAGGCGCATTTTCTTTGCATCGGGATGACACACGTTCGGCAATACGTCTAAACAACTTTTAAGTTTCTTTCTAATAACACTTCTTTAAATACATCTATGTGCACAAGTTTTCGATATATATATATATATATATATATATATATATATATATATATATATATATATATATATATATATATATATATTCGCCATATTTTTCTGTATATCAGTAAAAGCTTTGAATCTTTTGAGAAAAATATTTCCCATAAAGATGCAAAGAACTGCAACATACCATCTCTTCTCCTAAACAAAAAAAGAAAAAAAAGAAATAAAAAGTTGGAGTTTGTAGTTCTTAAAAGATGACAAAGAATTATTCTAGCCTTCGTAAAACTCCCGTTCTCTGTGGCTTCTCAGCGGGGCGAACCAAAGCTCGGATAATCGCATATTTTCCAGGAAGGTCTTCCGTTTGTCCCCTGGTCCGTAATCCTACAGGGGAATGGTAGGTACCTGCCACACACAAGAGCACTAGAGCTTTCACTGCTACCAGAAACTGTCATAAAGCCAGATACGTGGAATGCAATTCGAGTCTGCGAGTTCATAAACTTCTGTGTCCAAAGAAGCTTTGCGTTGTGCCAACGCTTTGCCTTGAGTCAAAGCTTTCTAATATCCATGTGACTTTATGGGACTAAACCAACGTCCGCTGATGCTGTAAGAACAAGACCAGAACATGGGTACCATTCTCGGTACAAATGATTTGGGGGAGATGGAACCATGCTTACTTCCAAAGCGCATACAATGTCTTCCAGCAGCACGGGATTCGAACCCCCTGCCGCTGTATGTACTACAGAAGTGTCATTCGTTGTGTCACCTACGTATTCATTACACCTCCGTGTTTGGCGGTCGTGATCGGCACAATGTTAGCTGCTGGCTAAAGCGCTTATCTGAAATCCAGCTGTCGTTTGTTTACGAGCATTTTTGGCGGCAGTACAAGTGGTGCAGGTTCGAATCCTTGCTATTTGAGGACATTTTATATATATATATATATATACATATATATATATATATATATATATATATATATATATATGGAGGATAATTCTGGGAGTACCCGGTCGTGCTGATGGAACCATTTCGTCAACAAATAAACATTTCAGCGTCAGTTTCAACTTTCGCAATTGTCGACATAATGATCACCATGATTTGGTCCCTCCTGAATCCGGATACACGAACTGGGTGGTGATGTTTGTCATGAAAAAGGGATGCAATTAACACACAAACGAACTTCACCTTCATCTGGGTAACTGACACTCCACAATAGCTGCTGTGTATCAACTGCGCTGAATCATATATATATATATATATATATATATATATATATATATATATATATATATATATATATATATTGACTTGATCAATATGTATTCATTTCTCCCCTCCCACGAAAAAAAGATTTGGAATCATGGCAACGAATCAGAAGAGGGTCATACGAACCAGTTTTTCATATCCAGGTAATATCTTCAGTGACTTTCTTTTCACTTCTATCAAAGCTGTAATATGTTGTGGAGCTATTAATAAACTGGTCAGAGCAATGGACAAGTTGTTAACAGAGAGTAACTCAGTGGCGAAAAGTGAACTTACGTCAATGAACAAAGTCAAGATTGAAATCTGACTGAAATTCAAAGTCATCTGTATCCACTTCTGTATCCACTTTTAAGTAACTCTGTGGACAATTCAGAGCGATCCACACACACACTAACACAAAACAATGTGACGAACGAACACTAGAAGTAATCTTGATAATTCCAATTACACGAGAACAATCATTTGTTCATTAAAATACAGACATTACTCACACGAACGCAAGTCAATCGCCAAATACACTTGCACAGAATCTGCAGAATCCATACATAAAAAGGAAAAAAAAAATACGGTAGAGAAAGAGGAAGTTTTAAAACGTCACTTAGTCTCCCGAGTTTAAAATTTAATTTCCATATAAAATAAGTGTAGTAGGTAAAAGTTTTTCTCATCCCTTATTTCCATATAGCAGCGGAAAAATATGGGCAGCTTACCTAATTCTAAAGAGGCAAGAGTGTGTGTGGGTGTGTTGACCAAATGAAAAGGCGTTTGAATGGCGTTACACTTGAATAATATACATGTTTGCACGAAATGGTCATTCACAACTTGAAATGTCCCATCCTCTGCTTCTTCACAATTCTGAACCATTTTTCAAACATGTTCTGAATCAATTTCAGACTTTCAGAACCAGTCTGAGACATATCAAACTAGTTTCATACATTGTTCTAAACACGCTATTTCAGGAATTCGAAGCCACTGTAGTAATGATAGTGTAGTGTGTATCATAATCTGATCCACAAATCTATCACATACGAGCAATGAACATGAAGGGAACGAAATAATATAAACGCTCCAGCACTAGCACAATTCTCGCAATCTACATTTTAGTATTTCTTTTTACCCTTCTAAACCTAAGAGCTTTAGTAGAAAATGGAATATTGTTGGAATCATATGCTTTCAAACAGACCAAACTTTTTTTTTTTAAGAGAAAACTTTACACATTTAATGTATACTGAAAACACACACACACACACACATATATATATATATACTCTATGTGAATATGAAACTGATACTGTAAAATCTTTCTGAAAAGGGGGAAGAGGCGTTAATCGCTGCACTAAATCAGGAACGATATGTACCATCGTGTTCCATCAGACGTTTTATGGTGTTTCGTGACAGTGACGTAAATATAAGTTGTTATAAAATAACTCTTGGTAGAATTTATTCCTTGAATACAAATCACTGAAATATGATTCTACAACAGTGGTTTTAAAGCCCATTCCAACCCACCATAACATGAACTCGAATCTGTCCCGGAACTTATGAACCTTTGATCTGAAGCCGTTGTAAACATCTTGATTCTACTGCGCCAAGTTTATCCGAAACCACATACACCACATGCCAAAGGTCAAAGTGAATATCATATATCAATTACTCCATTTAATAATCCAAATTCAGAATTTTCTGAACCAATTACTAGAATTCATAAACCAGTGACCCGAAATGTGTGAGACAATGACTCAAAGCAGATCGAAACGTCAGGAACAAATCATGAAGCAAACCATTGTTCGAGCTTGTTCTCGGGCCGGTGCTACGTTCAGAAACTCAGAAGAATATGACATGTACAAGTCACAGTCCGTAGTTTCTTTACGCCCTCTTCGCGGGAAGTCGAAGCCAAGGTTTAAGCAAGACAAAGCAAGCGGACACACGTATACACGTCAGTTAAGTAGATTGGTAATCGCTCAGGATGACGGTGGAGCGTACATCCCCCCACCCCACCTCAACACAGTCTCGTACCAAACACATGAACCCAGTTGTAAGATGGGAATCAACACACTACCATGATGTGCTACGTTCTTAGGGTTATGATAACTTTTACAACTATCATATTTCGTCGACTGCTCAGTGTATGTATCTCCATCCGCTCGACTGGCTCTTCTTTAAACCTTCGGCTTCGACTTCCCTTCCCAGCCAGAGTGAACCATGGGCTGTGACCTAGTACCTGGGATGACAGAGACCTGAATCGGGACGACGCTCACTGGCCCATCCATCCAGTGCCTCACCGAACACGCCCGCCGAGACATACCACAGCCACGACATCAAGGGGGGGAGACCCGACTTACTCACCACCGGGGAGAAACTTTGTGACAAATCCATCGCGTTCCTGCCCCCCGGGTTGTGACACAAGTTTCCTCGTCTCCCTGACCTCCTGCAGTGATACATGGATACTCGACGACCTCAAGTGCCTTGAGCAGAGAGAGGGTTCCTGGAACGGCCACCTCACAAGGGGGAAATATCTACGACATTTTCTCGGCACAAACGTAGTATTTCACTCAACAGACTTCGCTAATTTCCTTGTTGTTTTTACTCCTTGATCACGTATTTTTGCGAGGACTGATGGAGGGAAATTATTCGGTCATTCACGGCTAACTTAACGTTACAGAAAACGAGGCTACAGAACTTGGTTAATGGTGGCCGAACCTTTGACCTGACCATCACAGGTCAGGTCAGAGGTCGCGCCAAACGTCCCGAGGATCGTACAGCACGACGATGGGTCGTACCGTCGTGCTCAAGGATCGTCGTAACGTCGTACTTAATGAAACCAAAGATCATTAAGCCAGGGTGTGGCCCCATCCCTCAACACTAAGTGGTTTTCTTCTTCACATAACAAGGTCAGAGACACAGTTCACACTTAACGTTCACACGGTGTTTTTCCCCGGCATGAAACTGTTTCCAGTCACATATCTAGTTACAAGCAGGTGTTTCGAACGGGTCATTTTATCCCAGGAGCTCTGGGGTATAACTGGCTGTCGTTGCGTATATGATATACTCTATCGTCTGGGGATAAAGCAAGGAGCGAACATGCATCTGTGCCACATTAGATATATGAAACACGAGAGACAATTTCTCAACAGTCGAGGTGGCAAAGTTTCACACTAAAATCTCATCCTAAACTACAACTGATTTATGTTACAACACTTTCATCCCGTGGCTCTCGAACGCCCCCGGCCTCTCTATACGGTCACACACACACTCGCAAAGTCGTTCAATTCCTGGAATGTAAATGTGGGAGAGTATAAAAGGGAATTATTTTCAATTTCTATAAGTGGCAAAACCACTTCACCACCAGATCTAAGTACCTTCATCAAACAACATTTACATATCAACTAAATGGTCTTGGGACTGTTGGTCATCAGTAGGCAAATATAAGAGACGTATTCTCGGTCAATTAATAAAATGTATACACAGGGACATGGTGTATGGTCTGAGTACTTCTTTCAACATCTGAAGATGGAGTTCATGAAGATTCGACTGCCTTCATGACAGACCTCAAACCCATCAGCCAAAGGAGTTATAGAATATCAATAAAAAAAAATAAATAATGTTCCGTGCTCTTGGTAGTCATTAAGTGAAAGGTCTTTGAATATAAATAGATTATCTTCATGTTTCTCTCTCCCAGCTTATTCATATTATACTGTTTTCTACATGTCTCCCAACAACACCCTGCTTGTTTATCTATCTTCTGCCACTGTCTACCCACGCCTCTTCAAAAGAAGTACAAAATGTCTTGTTTTAATCACACTTAAGGGATTACATTGTGGTGCTTATGGGTTCACTCTCTCAGAGGGGTAGTTCGTTGTGCTCTGAAGTTACCTCACCAGACGAGGGGGGGTGGGAGGGGTTTAAAGGGGTAATTCATTAGGCCATTGATTTACCTCCCCAGACGAGCTGAGCTATTATGCTCAGAGGATTGCTTCATTATGCTCCAGGCATACATAACCAGACGGGCTGAGCTATCATACTCAGAGGGGCGGTCCATCATGCTCTACGAGAGATATCAAAAAGGGGCTTTTATGTATCATACTCGGCGGGGTAATCATGTTCATCATACTCAAAGAGGGTACATTCAGTAGGCTCTACAACAGTTACCCTTACCCACAATCATAAGGGCTAAATTATCTTACCCATAAGTTACTGTTACCGTACATGGAACCACAGTTACCATTCCCAAGTGGTTACAAGTTATCAATCAGTCTAAGTTTATATATAATAAGTCAAGGGCGAGGTTCCCGCAGTCAGCGGGATGAAATGTCGTCGTTTTAAAAGAGTTCACACACATGTTATCACCTACAGATTTCAGGTCAGTATTGACGTCCAGTGTGTGTGTGTGTGTGTGTGTGTGTCTGTGTGTGTGTGTGTGTACTGGATTCCAGGAATCTCGAATTCAGACGAATTTCGCTCAGACTCGCCTCCTTCGGCCCTACGAGTGAGCAAGGTGATACACCCCCTTGAAAGACGACTTTGAGAACGCCTCGAGTACGACGGTGCGACCCCTATGTCTTAAGCACGACAGCATGACCCTTGAGCGCGGCGGTTCGAACCCTTGCTTTTACGACGGGAGTGGCCCTTACCCGGATCCGTAAAGGCTATGTTAAAGGCCAGTGCATCATACTACCCAAGGGTTATATCGTGGTGATGAGGGCGTTCTATTATGTGGTCGTTTAAAGACTAAAAGAAAAACTGTCTTGAGGTAATTTAGAAAATCAAACATTTCCGCGTAACATACATACATCATACACAGGTAAGCCTGGTGCATTAAGTGAAGTAGTCAAAATTAATGATGGTAATTACATATCTAACGTAATCAGAAAGGGATACGACGACATACGGCTTGCGCATTATAATTATAGTAATGCTATGGCTATGATCCATGCCTGCCAGCACTCTGGGGTGATCAGAGGGATAACCATTTACGAGATGAAACCCCTGACAACAAAGCCACACATCATCCACGGGTCCTAGCCTTTATAGTCTCCGTGCTGCCACGTGCTGGGAGGGGAAGTGTCGTACTGCATGATGCCAAGTGCTGGGAAGGGAAGTGTCGTACTGCATTATGCTAAGTGCTGGGAGAGGAAGTGTCGTACTGCATGATGCCAAGCGCTGGGAGGGGAAGTGTCGTACTGCATGATGGTGCCATGTGCTGGGAGGGGAACTGTCGTAATGCATGATGCCAAGCGCTGGGAAGGGAAGTGTCGTACTGCATGATGCCAAGTGTTGGGAGGGGAAGTGTCGTACTGCATGATGCCAAGTGCTGGGAGGGGAAGTGTCGTACTGTATGATGCCAAGTGCAGGGAGAGGAAGTGTCGTATTGCACGATGGTGTCACGTGCTGGGAGAGGCAGTGTCGTACGGCACGATGAGTGCCACGTGCTAGGAGAGGCAGTGTCGTACGGCATGATGAGTGCCACGTGCTGGGAGAGGCAGTGTCGTACTACTGCATGATTCTAACACGTCACAATGAAGGTACCCGCTGGCCCAGCCTCCCGTCCTGCAGGATACTGGAGACAGTCCCTGTACACATCCCATCCTCCCTCCCACCAGGACGACGGATATGAAGGCTCCAGCCTCCTCGTCTGGGTCCAGATTGATTCCTGGGGCGGGTCGTCTTACCAGCATCACCTCACCTGGGGGGGGCGGACACAACGGAACGTACCGTCTACACAGCACCCCAGGGGCAACAAAGGAGCCTCGGGGCTACACAGGACCCTAGGGGCTACACAGGACCCCAGGGGCTACAAAGGAGCCTAGGGGCTACAAAAGACCCCAGGGGCTACAAAGGAGCCTAGGCCCTACACGGGACCCTAGGGGCTACACAGGACCCAAGGGGCTACAAAGGAGCCTAGGGGCTACAAAGGAGCCTAGGGGCTACACAGGACCCTAGAGGCTATACAGGATCCTAGGGACTACATAGGGCCTCGAGAGCCACGATGAAACCCTAAGGGAGCCCACAGCACCTGAGGGCCCTCACTGGGGGCCTGAAAGCCAAATACGAGCCTGGAGACTACACAAAGACCCGTAAGACCAATCAGGGGCCAGGATACAAAAAAAAAAAAAAGATAACGAACAAAATAATGAACAGAAAGGTTAAGAGGGCGAGTCCATTAGCAGAGTGGAGGGGAGGGAAGTGAGAGTGGCGTCACAAGGACAACGAGAAAGCTTTTGATAAGATTAGGTTCCGAGTATCACACGCGTGTAAAGGGCTGGGAGGAACTTGACCCTACAGATGGTGGTAAAAGCGGGCTCGCTGGTGATGATGACAGAGAGAACGTGAGAAATCGCATGGATGACTAAGATATCCAACATGTTTCTGTTTCATTTTGTTTCTATTTTTTTCCCTTTTTAGACAGAAACAGCTTCCTCGCACATCTTGAGACATTCTGTTGGCACAATGCGCAAGTTTGTTGCGCATCATAACCTGCCAACACCCACCATCCGGAGCGATGATGAGCGATAATTCGGATACATAAAGGAACACCTCACGTCTGTCTCCGTTATCATAAATGATATGATAAAGTAGATGCGAAATTCCACAACTGACACACTGAATAGCCAAAGCAACCGAGAATACAAAGATTATCTTACGCTTATCTGAGCTTAAAAAAGGCACTGCAAGGTACTTAAAATAACTACATATATATATATATATATATATATATATATATATATTTTTTTTTTCCATACTATTCGCCATTTCCCGCGATAGCGAGGTAGCGTTAAGAACAGAGGACTGGGCCTTTGAGGGAATATCCTCACCTGGCCCCCTTCTCTGTTCCTTCTTTGAAAAAAAAAAAAAAAAAAAAAAAAAAGGTCCAGTCCTCTGTTCGTAACGCTACCTCGCTAACGCGGGAAATGGCGAATAGTAAGAAAGATATATATATATATATATATATATATATATATATATATATATATATATATATATATATATATATATATATATGGGCGTTACTGAACTCCGACTGCATGAGGGTTACAACACCATTCACTTTGGCTACGCTGCACCACCGTCAGTTGACGAAAGATGGCAGCAGGGTATAGCGTTGTCGACGAACTGTGGCTTCTAAGAATCCATCTCCTTCCCTGTTCCTAGGAGCTGCAGGATCCCCTACGAACATCAGCGTCCATCAAAGAACACGAGAAAGGTGTGTCATCTGACTCTCTCTCAAGAATTACTCTCATCTGTCACTGAAAATCAGATTTTTTTTTTCCTCCCTCGTCTTCCAGTCTTTTAAGAAAAATATTTGTTTTGTTTATCGATAACTGAAACAAACTTGGTCTCCCGCAGGAGAATGTCGAAGGATCCGATATTAAGTCTGGCGCAAGGCAAGTAAATAATTACTTTATAATCTAACAGTTACACGTTTAGAAAAAAAAAATATGGCTGATGACTTTTTACTTTCCCTATACGTTGATCAATAACCTACTGATCGTGAATACGAGGCAGATTAATGGCGATAGCGCGTTAACGATAATAACTACTTTACGACTGATTGGTCCGTGAACGAGTAAGGACAAGCATCACCTGACTTAAGCCATCACAGGTGATTGCGTTACCACGTAACTAGATTACCTTCTGACTTGGATTCTATCTTCCTTCGCCTTGAAAGTGGCTAACCGAGCTTTCCCGCGCGCGCGCGCCCGGGCGAGCCTGCTTCTGCTGCCTGAGGTATGGTTTTCGTACGTCATGACGTCATGCACCTTGAGCCCAGGACTCAAGTCACAATCAGTCAGTAAGTCAGGGCGCCGCAACACAGACCTGTCATTACAAGATGGACGTGTCTTCAATCCACTCTCTCTCTCTCTCTCTCTCTCTCTCTCTCTCTCTCTCGCATGTGTCGAAAGTCAGACTTGATCATCGAATGGGGTGGGTCATCCTCCTCCACTGTGCGGCATGATAAATAAACTAGCGATAAAAATGGACTAAAGGTCCTGTTATTTGGTGGTCTGGTGGCGGGGGACGGAGCCACGAGAGCGTCCCCCCCCCCCCCCCCCCCAAGCCTCCTGAGCTCCCTGGGTTAGACACAATAATGGAACAGTGACGTCGGGCGTGATGCGAATCGGGGCGAACAAAATGTGTTGAAAAACATGAAATAAAAAAAAAACACTTTTTCTCCCCACTTTATGAGTTTATTTCCTTTTTCATTTTTTTTTTCCACTGGGATATTTCCCGGCCTCAGTATGTCTGTCTTGCTGTTGTTAGATCAAATGACAAATGTATAAGTCATTAATGAAGCATATTTCTCTGACACTTCTCAAAACAACAGTACTAATATCTACTGATTTTATATATAAACGTTGTGTTGCCAGATATATGTCGGCGATAACCTTACAAGACCTAAATGCAGAGTAAGTAAGCTAAGAGTAAGAATGGCTCACATATACCTACCCAGTGAGAGCGTTGTATGGTCTCATAATTATCTTGAACACCAGACGAACAAGTTCAAAGATATTTCGAGGGGGTGATTTTAACTTGACATTGAACGGCTTCTAATGAGCGTGGCGCTTAATATGGGCCTTGAGCCCATGAAGAGAGAACCAATCAGTCAAACGCAGGCCACAGATGTATATATACATATACAAAAGAAGGAACAGAGAAGGGGGCCATATGAGGATATTCCCTCAAAGGCCCAGTCCTCTGTTCTTAACGCTACCTCGCTAATGCGGGAAATGGCGAATAGTATGAAAAAAAAAAAAAAAAAAAAAAATA
Organism: Panulirus ornatus; assembly: GCF_036320965.1. Lineage (NCBI taxonomy): Eukaryota > Metazoa > Arthropoda > Malacostraca > Decapoda > Palinuridae > Panulirus > Panulirus ornatus. The sequence continues at coordinate 7,902,546 of NC_092282.1, forward strand.
TATATATATATATATATATATATATATATATATATATATATATATATATATATTTGTACGTGAATATAAACTGATAATCATCTTCAACACCAGGAGGGAATTTAAGCGCTCAAGGATACTTGTTTAACTTAAACCAGATACCCATTGTATTGCCCAAACGCTAGGGATAGATGAACAGCTGGGGGTTGGCTGTGGACCGACTGCTGTAACGAGGATTCGAACCTATGCACCACGGCCGTAATGACCCCGGCAATTGGGAGGCCCAAAGCTCCAGTCACCAACCGGTCATATTAAAGGGAAACACGGCTCTTTAAAAACCAGGTAGCCAACTGGGCTAGGTTAGGTATGGAGATTTTCTAGCCTAGCTTGGTGAATCTTTAGCATAGCGTGGCGAATCTCTAGCCTAACTTGGCGAATCTCTAGCCCAGCTTGGCGAATCTCTAGTCCAGCTTAGCGAATTCTAGCCTAGCTTGGCGAATCTCTAGCCTAGCTTACCGAATCTCTAACCTAGCTTTGCGAATCTCTAGCCTAGCTTGGCGAATCTCTAACCTAGCTTGGCAAATCTCTAACCTAGTTGGTGATCTCTAGGCTAGCTTGGCGAACCTCTAGCCAAGCCTGGCGATCTCTAGCCTAGCCTGGCGATCTCTAGCCTAGCTTGGCGAATCTCTAGCCTAGCTTGGCCAATCTCAAACATAATGAATCAAATATTTAACACAATGTATGTTTGATGTACGTTACAGACACTGGCTTAATTACCTTTATCAGTTAACAGTTATCAATCAAATGAAACATAAAACAAAATTAATGAATTGTAGTTATGACACTAATATGCCGTATAACAGTAGAACTGCCGTACAACCTATATAAACCGCATTACTGTCGTTCAACCTATATAAAACTACAGTTTAACGGCCTATATAAACCGCTGAACTGTGTTAATGATAGCCTGTACAAACTGCCGTGATGACCAAAATACCCCTCACACAGATAACAGCCTTTACAAACGAGCGTGTAACAGCCTGTGACCCGTACCAATCACTGTCGTCTACGTCCTCAAGATCTTGCGCGTCAATGCAAGAGAGTTGTTATATACCTCGGCAGCTGCAGGGCCTCGGGTACGAGGGGAGTGCCTTGTGTTCTTTCAAAAGCCGTATTTATGGTCACTCGTGGAGACTGCCAGGCTCTCCTAGTGTGTGTGTGTGTGTGTGTGTGTGTGTGTGTGTGTGTGTGTGGAGGGGGGAGGGTAATGGTGGCTGTGGTGGTGGTGGTGGTGGAGTCAGATAAACATGGCGGAGGAAGACCTGCTCACACCACCGGTGTCTCATCGCTCGGCCTCCCGAGGAAAACACTCTTGTGTCTTATTTCCGGAGGGGAAGATTACTTCTGGGAGCCGCTACGATACTGAGGGAGAGAGAGAGAGAGAGAGAGAGAGAGAGAGAGAGAGAGAGAGAGAGAGAGAGAGAGCTGATGTGCAAGAACATGTAAGCGGGAACTTGAGATAACTTCTACGTACGTATCACCTGGAAGGCAATATTCACCTGCCGCCACACCTCCTCCTCCTCCTCCTCCTTAACACAGCTTTCCCTAAAATGCTGGAACCTTCCAGACCCCCTTACGTCTACAGCCTGCAAGACGCCTTGCGTCAGTCTAGGAACCTCTCAGACCCTCTCCTTCCACACACCCTCTTCTTTCCAGAGACTTTCAGAACTCCTCCTTCCTTCCAGACACCTCTAGCATCTAGAACCTTCCAGACGCCCTCCTTCAAGAACGTTCCAAAACCCCCCTTCCTCCCTCCCTTCCTTCCTTCCGGCACCTTTCTCGGAATTCTAGTGAGGAAAATAACTACCAACAAATATTTCCATGTCTTTCTTGTGGCCACGACTACGAAGGCTCTCTCGAGCAAGGCAAGTCCTGCCTCGGGTTCTTCAATGTCCAAATCAAAAACCCGTCTCTCCAGTTAACATTAACAATCAAGACATTCATAATCTGGACTTCCTTCTTAAAATTTGTGTTAATACTACCATTACCACACAGTACGTGGTTTATGTTAATCTCGTGCACTGAACAGTATCTCTCGTTAAATGTTCCAATCATGTGAATTCAAACACCAAATATCGTGTTATCAATATTGTACATTCAACGATAAAACGTTCAAGTGTTGCTCATATCGTCAGCTGAACACTAAATATTACTTCAATATCATCAGTAGCGTTCACTGAAGAATGAACATCGTTCAATATTAACAATGTGTAAATAACAATAAATACCTTGTTAACGTTAATATTATCGGGTGAACGAACATTTGTGGTAGCACTGGGAGAGTCAGAGGCACAATCGGAAAATTTCACTTGTTATTCATTAAATGATATCTATTTAATTACGGTATGTGGCAGGCGAGCGGCATTAATCTATAGTGAGAGGAGGGAGCGGTGTGGGAGTGGGTATGGGAGAGGAATGGAATGGGAGGGGACATGGGAGTGACAGGAAAGGGGTCGAAAAGAGAATATAAAACTCACTAGGTTACGAGAGAGAGAGAGAGAGAGAGAGAGAGAGAGAGAGAGAGAGAGAGAGAGAGAGAGAGAGACTCTCTCTTTAGAAGATAAAATCTTTACACAACGAACAAACATGTAGGACAATGTATCTCCTGGATCCTACAAACTGGACACAGCACTGACCCCATAGCTCACCAGTTCAGAGCGGAAGATAAAAGACAACAAATTTCCCGAAAAATAAATATGTATTAACGAGCCGTTTGGCCCAGGAGGTAATCCCCACACTACATTATTTGGCCAGTAAATAACAGAGGAAGACACAGGTCTTGTGGATGTGAGGGAGGCGATGCCTTGATCTCATTTGTCTGGGGACGTCAAGCCCAATTTCCGCTTGGTTAAGGGAACTCCTCAGAAAATTCAGGAATGACTCAAAGTAAAATTGGGAAGTTAACACCATCGTTATATTCTCCTTATTTGTATGTATGGACGTATGAATTATATGTATGACTGTATGATCACGCAATTTTAAAATATCTACCTTTACCTAAAATATTATCAAGTCAAACTGAAAACGAGAGAAATTTCTATCCTTACGTAAATGATGGAACAAAAATAATAACTACTCATTACTCTGAAAATCTATTATATATATATATATATATATATATATATATATATATATATATACTTTACAATTTCACGGCAGAAAAATAAATTGGATGAAAACTGTCCCGGCGATATGTTAATTTGTAATAGTGGTAGCAGCAGTAGTAGTAGTAGTAGTAGTAGTAGTAGTAGTAGTAGTAGTAGTAGTAGTAGTAGTAGAAGCAGTAGTAGTAATAGTAGTAGCAGTAATGACATCAGCAAAAGTGTTAATAGTAGTAGGAATAATATCAAGGTAGTGATTGCAACAGAAATAATTGTGCCAATAGTTAGAAGCAAGTAATAATGGTAAGTGCTAAGTGTTGTATAAGCACAGTAGCTATTTCAATTATCTCTGTCTACAATGTACGGATTCATAACGAGAGACCACACGAGCCATCCACCATACATACATACAACGTTCCAACAATATGTTTAACCTTCCCCAAGTTGTCACTTCTCTTGAAACTGAATTTTTAGAAATCTTTTTAAAACTAAACCAAAGGAAGATTTTTTTTTTGTGCCCATAATATACAAATATCCATTTCCACTATGAACACAAAAATATTACATCAGCATGTATATACTTACATATACATGTACTTATGGGAAAATACCCATTAACTACTTTGGTAATTTCTAAAGGCCCAACGTCAACCAGGATCAAAATAAGAGTGTTTACTTCAGTTAACATTCGGTCGTACCTCACTCAGCAATTGTCTGAGGTGATATCGGAGATGAGTTCAGAGAATACATTTACGGTTGTTATTAACTGTATATAGAGATATGAGCGTCGACCAGCCGTGAAACGAGAAAAATGGAGCGAACACCATGTTAATAACGGATCCCACCTCGTCCCAGTGGTTGCCCGGTGGCTTCGGCTATGATATTCCAGGTACGGTTTATATGTAATATATATTCCTACGAGTCCACGGGGAAAATGAAACACGAAAAGTTCCCAAGTGCACTTTCGTGTAATAATCACATCATCAGGGGAGACACAAGAGAGAAATATAACAGTCAGTTGATATAGATCGAAGAGACGAAGCTAGGACGCCATTTGGTAAACATGTGATTTGACAATCACATGTTTACCAAATGGCAAGAGATGTGACGAAGACCAGATTATGATGGAATACTGGGAGTTGGCTTGTGACACGCTGGCGTCGACTGGGGTCTGGCTCTCGTTCGTGAAAGTCACCACGCAATCATACCTCCAGGAACCGTTGGCACCACGCAATCATATCTCCAGGAACCGTTGGCACCACGCAATCATACCTCCAGGAACCGTTGGCACCACACAATCATACCTCCAGGAACCGTTGGCACCACGCAATCATACCTCCAGGAACCGTTGGCACCACGCAATCATACCTCCAGGAACCGTTGGCACCACGCAATCATACCTCCAGGACCCGTTGGCCGTCCAAACATAACATCATTTTCTTGTGTTACGGCAAAAAAGTAACTGTCGCGACTTTTATTCAATCTCTCTCAAGAAACGGTTTATACGCACGACAATAAAAGAGATAAAACGGCATAAAAGTGGTGCTAACTCTATCTCAAGAGCTCCTGTTGGAGAAGTTATGACTTGAGACAAAGCCCGTTAAAGGCCCCCCCCAGTCTACTCCAGTCGAGGTTAACAAGATGCCATAAGGTTAGGATCTCCCAGCACCCTTGTTCGGGCGGGCATTTTAGTATTCACGTATGTGTGTGTGTGTGTGTGTGTGTGTGTGTGTGTGTGTGTGTGTCTCACCGTACTCCATTAATATGGGGTTGCACAGAGTGAAAAGTTACCTAAGGAAAGGTTATAATATAATCATCGTCAAAAGAGAGTTTCGTTCCGGAACTTCACGCTCCGTAAGGAGAGAGAGAGAGAGAGAGAGAGAGAGAGAGAGAGAGAGAGAGAGAGAGAGAGAGAGAGAGAGAGAGAGAGAGAGTCATGCAAAAAAAATGGAGGCGCCTCCCTAACACACATCCACTCTATCGCTGTTAATCTACAGTGTACTGAAAAACCATAAACAAACATATATATATATATATATATATATATATATATATATATATATATATATATATATATATATATATATACCCACCATTCTGTTGACTCGTAAACTCAACGTAATATATATTTCGGTGGTCTGAACTGGACGTTTATCGTGAATCAAAACCTAAATGACAAACGTGATTGCCATTTTGTCCCTATTGATAGCCGATGAGACGAACTTAATGTGCGCACTATGGTTCATATTCACTGCATACACGGATACGAGTGTCGCCCAACACAGATAAACTGGGGCGAATACCACGTTAATAACGGCCGGACCTCGTCTCGATCTGTGCTCGGCAGCTCTTGACTACCGTATTCCGGGTGCGATTGATCCTTTTATTTCTCTGACGAAAAGAAACCGTATGTATGTATATATATATATATATATATATATATATATATATATATATATATACATATATATATATATATATATATATATATTCCCGACTACCACGCAAAATGTCCTGGGTTCGAGTCCTGGCTGTTGGAGGGTAGTATGTAATTATATATATATATATATATATATATATATATATATATATATATATATATATATATATATATATATATATATACAATGACGGCCTGCTCAAGGTTACACCGCGTGCGAAAAGTCAGCTCTGGTAAGGTTATTTATCATTAGTAGTAGTCTCGTCAAAGAACTGTTCACTCCATTGGAATCTGCACCTCCCTGCTACTTGACGGAGCGCAGCCTTGACCTGCACGAACCTTCACGAAAGATTCTGGGGGTCAACATAGGACTCTTTTCCGTGGGAACAATAATCATGGTACACAAGACATAATTGTACCGACGTATCCCACCCAACACGGGGCTAAGCATCGATTTTATGGTCGTTGTACTAAGCCGTGGGGACTGTCCGGGTTACACAACTGATACTGTATATAGATAATATGGGACAGACAAGGTGTATAGTGCCCGCCGGATACACATACGTCAGTCATCCTTGGCACCAATATCTTTTTTCTGAACTTCTCCAGGAAGCGGGGAAATGAACGGACTGAAAATGAAAGGATAAATTGCAAAAATACAGCGAAAAGTAGAGGGTAAATCAGCACTGCAAAATAATGGAGAAACAAAAGAAAATCTCAAACTTCTACGTACATCGTTAATTCAGATGGCACATTATAAAACCAACTGGGAAAACGTGTTATATTTCTCAAACCAAACATGCGAGAGGGACGCAGACACATCAATGAAGCGACAATGGCGGTGTCTCCCGTGTGTCAGGATGGGGGGGTCAGCCTCACGTGAACCTTGGGCACGACCCACTAGGCTCCGGCCGGGACTCGTCAACACAAAACAATCGAGCGTCAGGAACAACAAGGCCAAGAACAGAGTCTCCTAGCGGCCAGAGAGACAAGGTAAACCTCTCTTGTTTGCTCAGACAACAGACGAACGCAGGAGGAAAACTAGGGAGAGCTAACAGATATAATAGCCAACTTTTCTGGCCATGTCGGGAAGGTTCATGTGGTGAAGCAGCGGTGATTGGCGGAATCTCGCCACCAGTTGCCATATCTCCCATAAATGAATAATTTGATCCAATTTAACTTAATCGGAATAAATTCGTGCTGGTAAGTGACCTTGGTTTACTGAATGGGGTATACCTCCGTGGGGGTCACTGTCATGACGAACTACCCACTCAAAAGTTACAGAACGTGAAATCAGGGGAAGTACCCAGTGTGACAACACAAACAGTGAGCTGAGCCAAAGTTGGTGACGGGTGACACAGGGGGGAGGGATATAACTTGTTGATTCATTTGGAGTTAGTGTTAAGCGTTACTCTGTACCGTTACTGACGCTGTGACAGCCGAGGGTGGCGTGTTACAGACGTCGTGACGGGCAAGATGCAGCGTGAGTGACACCCCTGATTGCTCACACTCATCATGTCTGGAGGGAAACACCAACAGAAACACATTTAGCGTAGCCTATTGTGGTGCAGGGCTGGTGGTGGTGGGGCTAGCCAATAGCCACACACACAATGTAGTATATTAAGGGACCAGGGCTGGTGGTGGTGGTGGGGCTAGCCAATAGCCACACACAACGTGGTGTATAAGGGACCAGGGCTGGTGTTATGGCAAACTAACGTAAACACATACAGCGCAGTCCTGCCATTATCGTCCTTTAATATACACTTGACGATTATTTCGGATATAGTTATGGTGTTTAGGGAGGGAGGACTTAACGTGCGCGTAGCCAAGAAACCCCACAGTCGTATGGAATGGTCGCACCATCGCACTTCAGTTACGGTCTTCCCGCAAGCGATCTTCAAGAGGATTACCGACCATAACAATAACAATAATGAACACGGTTTCTGTCTCACCGTTGATCCTTACAGATCCCCATTCCTCTGTCAGAGAGAGAGAGAGAGAGAGAGAGAGAGAGAGGGAAGACCTCCGCCCACACATTCCATTTGTAAAGGGTCTTGGCTGCCGGCCCGGCCTCCCTCCCTTCGCGTAGCATCGTCCCGTGGAAATAATCTCGTCTTCCAGATGATGTGCGTCGCCCGGGAGCCGACGCGGACATGGCAGGATAGACATCCGGATACTCACGGAATTCAGCGTTCGTGGACTTGGGGGGATCCTCAGCAGCACTAAGGAAGGGTGGCCTGTCGTATACTTGTTTACAAGCGGTGACGCCTACAATTGTTTATTTACATATGATATATATATATATATATATATATATATATATATATATATAGAGAGAGAGAGAGAGAGAGAGAGAGAGAGAGAGAGAGAGAGAGAGACGCCCTGGAAATTTGTCAAACAACGAGGGGATTTCGTCGAAAACCAAGCTGAGGATATTCAAGAGATGGTCCTCTACAATTCTGTACCGAATGACGGTCCTCTACAAACTTGCCAACTACACACGTTAAACCAACTAGACGATAATTTCCTCTATTTTTTTCTCTTACATTGTTAAACTTCTAATGCTCCGGAACTCTCCCTGGAATGAGATAAAAAAAAAAAAAAAGCAGTCGTGTTTAAAATTTGTACTCTGTCCGGTCTAAGTTCTTAAGATATTATATTCAAAATATTTAAGCGACTCTTGACCCATGAGAACGACGGTATGACCAATAGATATAAAAGCCTGACCTTTCAGGTCAGGTGAAAGGTCAAGCCATTGTGGCTAAAGGTCGTATGGGGTCAGGTTAATGGCACATTGATTAAAAAATCTTTTATAAGTGATGTATACACCATAATGGTTTAATATTTTTAAAAATTTATACAATATATATATATATATATATATATATATATATATATATATATATATATATATATATATATATCCCTGGGGATAAGGGAGAAAGAATACTTCCCACGTATTTCCTGCGTGTCGTAGAAGGCGACTAAAAGGGGAGGGAGCGGGGGGCTGGAAATCCTCTCCTCTCGCTTTTTTTTTTTAATTTTCCAAAAGAAGGAACAGAAAGGGGGCCAGGTGAGCATATTCCCTCAAAGGTCCAGTCCTCTGTTCTTAACGCTACCTCGCTAACGCGGGAAATGGCGTATAGTTTGAAAGAAAAAAAAAAAAAAATATATATATATATATATATATATATATATATATATATATATATATATATATATATGAATGCATTAAAATGCATAAGCTTGCCTTTAAGCATGAAAATAAACAAATCAATATATCACACTCAACTGATGACTCTTGTGTCAGCGAACTGAGAAAAAATTTACACCAGGAAGCAAAATACAGACAAACGGAAATCAGACTTTAATACAGTTTGGTGCCAGGGCGGGAGGGCAGAAAGGCCCGCCTGCCAGCCGTATGTACAAAACTCGCAACTCGACTCCCGTAGCTCATTATATCCCTAATGAGAAAACTTTACTTGTTATCTAAAATACTTTCCCAACTAATAATTTTCCCCAAACACTGTAACGTTCGTCTCCGCTGGTACGATAACCAACGTAAACGCAGTTACGGTAACACAACTACGTTCAGTTATAGCGCGAAAACATTATCAAAAGGTACGATAACTTTAACAATTATGACAATCACCATACCCACACGTACGATAACGTTACTTATATGTACGATGACCCTATGTTTACGAATACTGCTGTTATATTGGTGTGCTACTTTGCCGAATCACAGTGTAGGCATAGGGCACGTTCCCATATCGTTATGTAAACATAAACCACGTTTTCAAATCACTGTAAACATAAGTTACCAGTCATATATCTTTAAACATAAGCGAAAATGTCATGCTGGCACAGCACTTATGAGAACATAAAATGTTGCCATATAACTATGTAGACATAAGCCAAGTTGCCATATCACTGTGAGGATATAAGCCACCTGCCACAGTGTGAACATGATTCACTACGCCACATCACCAGCGCGGACATCAGGTCGATATAATTTCACTAACATCAGTAAGTCTTACGCTCATGTCCTGTTCAAATACCTGAAAACAAACTAGGGGGGAAAATATTACTTGAATATCACAATCCAGGATTTTCCCTGTAGCGGAGAGCAATTAACCAACCAATTAACCCGTTCACTGGCAAGGCGCATCGGTTCTGACTAGGTTGGTGAGTCGGGTCTGGAGGAGAGAGAGAGAAGCTGCTGCGTGAGGCTGCTGCTTGGAAGTCTGGTGCCGCTCAATGACGAGGTGATCGTGTCAGTGGACCAGTGTGTGTGTGTGTGTGTGTGGTGACCTGAATACCACAGTTCCCAAGCACTGTGTCGCCGTCGGTCAACCTGATGTGAATGATGCAGAGACAATCTGGGGTTCAGCTGATGCCACGTATGGTCTGTCACCTGACTGTCCACACACACACACACACACACACACACACACACAAGGAGGACCTTGTCAGTTAAATGTCACCTTATGTGCAGATGGTGTGTACAGACACACATGACAGACCACCTGGAATGTTCTTCGAGATGTCGATGGAAAAAGGCAAAGTGCTAAGGGATTGAGTGAGGGCCACGCGTCGTACCTGTCTTTTAAGAAAGGTTCCTAGGAAGGGAGGATGAGCTTAATACAACCCGGTACCACTGACGAGTGTGGTCTGTCAAAACATATAATCAGGAGGAAAATGAATGACTTCTCGCCGAGGAGGAACTACCCGAGGGAGAGACAGCACAACTTGAGAGAAAGGTGATGGAGGAACAAACTTCTTCAATTTCTACTAGAGAGTGAGCTCCGTAGTGGACTAGAAGAAAAGACTGGGTGACTGTATGTATTGTGAACTGCTAGAGAGCATTTCAAACTGTACCACACAGTAGGTTGGTGACTAATCACAATCTTCATGGAGGAAAGCCTTCTCGAAACGGGCTGAGTGTGACCACTGGCGTACCACAAGGATCTCTTTTGGGTCACAAGTCCACTCGATCCACGTGAATGACTTGCCATAAGAATCGAGCCTTAACATGTGTGCGGATGATACTGTGATCAAGAAGGAAGACACGAGCGACGGAGGTTGCATCAAGTTACGAGGGGAACCGAGACAAACTCCATGGTTGATGAGATTCAACTCGAGTAATACATAATGGCGATGGCATACAGTGAAGGACAGTTTGAAGTCAACATCACCTCAAATGGAAACAAGACGAAAGGAACTTGTAAGTGAGAGGGACTTGGAAGTACATAGTTATCGTCCCCAACTTGTCGCCGGACTCCAACATCAGGAGATAAAATACAGGGAAAAACAAGTGTTTGCAGGCAAATATTAGAACGGCGTTCAAGCAAGCTGTTCACATGCATTACATTTGAGTAAGCTGTCCACATCTGACATTAGACCAAAACTATAATATGCTTCTTAATATGATCGTCTCACAAAGTAATAAAGAAGTTCCAAAGGAAGGCAACAGAGATAGTATCAAATTCAAAGGAGCTGTTCAAATAAGAAGACAGAAAAGTAAAGGGTGACCTGATCGCAATCTTGCAAGACGTAGATGGCAAACAATTCTCTGAGAGATGTAAGAACAGGACAACCAGAGGCCATAACATGAAATTCAACATGAAAGTTGTTTGAGAGATGTACTTTTATGGTATAAGACGTAGGAGATGAACGTTATAAACTGAATGATGAAACTGAGAAATGTGGACAACACACAGACGTTTACAAAGCTGTGTGAGAGCAGAGGAACTACAGGAAATGGGGCTCCGCGAATGCTAACGCCCCTTTCCGCAAATCATTATTAAACACACACACATTATATATATATATATATATATATATATATATATATATATATATATATATATATATATATATATATATATATTTTCCCTGGGGATAGGGGAGAAAGAATACTTCCCACGTATTCCCTGCGTGTCGTAGAAGGCAACTAAAAGGGGAGGGAGCGGGGGGCTGGAAATCCTCCCCTCTCGTTTTTTTTTTTTTTTTTTTTTTTCCAAAAGAAGGAACAGAGAATTGGGCCAGCTGAGGGTATTCCCTCAAAGGCCCAGTCCTCTGTTCTTAACGCTACCTCGCTAATGCGGGAAATGGCGAATAGTTTGAAAGATATATATATATTTTCTTTTTCTTTCAAACTATTCGCCATTTCCCGCATTAGCGAGGTAGCGTTAAGAACAGAGGACTGGGCCTTTGAGGGAATACCCTCACCTGGCCCAATTCTCTGTTCCTTCTTTTGGAAAAAAAAAAAAAAAAAAAAAAAAAAAACGAGAGGGGAGGATTTCCAGCCCCCCGCTCCCTCCCCTTTTAGTCGCCTTCTACGACACGCAGGGAATACGTGGGAAGTATTCTTAATCACCTATCCCCAGGGATAAAATATATATATATATATATATATATATATATATATATATATATATATATATATATATATATATATATAGGTAGAAGACCTCGTCTCCATTAACTTCCATACTTTCTTGCCCTCAAACTTCATTTCCCAGGACGCCATTTCAACGGAGAAGTCAATTTCAAGTTTAATGAGCTTCCCTATTAAAGAGTGAAATGAGAGAAAGACTGACTGATTATCTGAAGAGAGAGTATCTTAATCTATCTCTCTCCTGCCGAGGAAAAACCACCCCGACAATCTATACATTCATTTAGGAGAGAGAGAGAGAGAGAGAGAGAGAGAGAGAGAGAGAGAGAGAGAGAGAGAGACTTCTGCAGCTAACTCATAATCAATATGAATAAAAAAAAATATTCGAGTTCTCAATCAACTGCGAAAAATATATGCAAATCCTTTCAACAAACCGAAGGAAAAGACATTAAACCAATGCTACCACACACTGTACTAATGGCAGTACAAACACTTCATTGAGTGGTGATCGATGGCAATCCATTTTAAAGGGCTAAAGTTCGTCACAATGAATGAAGGGGTTCGACTCCGTTGCTTCAATCAGAAGTAAAAAAATTCTACTCAGTGCCTTCCACACTGACTGAAGCGTTTCGAAGCAACTGAATGGCGGTCGACAGCAGCCCAGGGCCAGAAGGCTTCACGGCGAATGAAGCGATTCGACTCGGGTCCTTCACAATGAATCAGACGAAGAAATATGGAAAGGGAAATATTATTAAGAGGCTTAGGGGCATCTGAGAGCCAAGACGACTGGCGAATGTTTCTGTCAGGAAAGAGATGGAATTATATTACGTGTCCCTGATCGGAAATACGCCTAATCCTTCAGATTAGGCGTACATTACACTAATTGCAAAAAAGAGATTGGAATCATCTTAAACGAGATATTGTCGAATCCTCGTGATGAGTGAGACATCTAAGTTGAACCTGAGAAATGGAGATGATTGGATGAGCACGACGGTACGACTCTGGAACACGACGGTACGACTCTGGAACACGAAGGTACGACTCTGGAACACAACGGATCGACTGTGGAACACGAAGGTACGACTCTGGAACACAACGGTACGACTCTGCAACACAACGGATCGACTGTGGAACACGAAGGTATGACTGTGGAACACAACGGTACGACTCTGGAACACAACGGATCGACTGTGGAACACAACGGTACGACTCTGGAACACAACGGATCGACTGTGGAACACAACGGTACGACTCTGGAACACAACGGATCGACTTATGAGAAGAACGACCTAAGGCCCAAGCATACGACAACTTGAGCTTTTGAGTCACAAGTCACGTCATTATTCCCAAGGATAGGACAAAATCGTATTAAAGTGCTGCACTGTCGTACTCAAGAGTCGTATCTTCTCACTCAACAGTCGTACCGTCGTACTCTATGGTCCTTCCTGCACTCTCAAGGGTCGTACCTTCGTACCCCAGGATCGTACCTGCTCACAACAGTCGTACCGTCGTGCTCAATGGTCATACCTTTACTCAAGGGTCGTACCTGCTCACTCAACAGTCGTACCGTCGTGGTTTAATAAGGGTCGTGCTGTCGTACTAAAGGGTCGCACAGTCGTGGTAAATGGCCGTACCGTCGTACTTAACAGATCAAACCATATCTAATTGGGCTTTAGAGAACTTCACCACACGACATCTATACTGAGTGTGTGTGTGTGTGTGTGTGTGTGTGTGTGTGTGTGTTACCGGACGAGTCCTGCCTGAGGCCAGGTTACATCGTGGGTGAGTCGAGTCACCTCTGGCTAAGCTGACATACTGGGCGAGAAAAGTTCCTCGAAGGCGGATACAGCCTTGTCGGAGTCTTTGCCGCTCACGGAGCTATTTCTTGGAGCTAGAATATATATATATATATATATATATATATATATATATATATATATATATATATATATATATATATACATAAAACATTCCGTACGGTTATAAATAACCTGAACTTTAGCTAGCCAGAGGGGCAGCGTCAACAACTTCTGGTAAACCAATTTATATTTCTTCTTGTCTCGCCTTTTCTTCATCCAGGAACAAACAGAAGCAGGTATTTCTGACCCGGGTAATTACATTCTTCCCGATGGCTCTTTTTCCCGCCCTCCTCTTCACCTCTCCGTCAGCCAACGACGTATAGCGGCGGCAGCACGGCCCTCCCGTCGTGTTCTAGGGTCGCAGTATCGTCGTGCTCGAGATATTAACAGAAATAAACACATTTTTTTTCGCCGAGGTTAAGACACTGGGGGTATTTCATTATGAAGTGACAAGTTGTCGTGTGCGGTAAGATAACTGCTCCGCGGACACCAACCCAAGCAGCACGCGTTGCCATATACACACACCATCGACTTTCATTCATATCTCTCCTGGTTTCCCGAAAGTTACGCATTATTCATTTACCGTGATTCATTACTTAATACGGGTCTCTATATATAGGAAGTGTCTTGCCTCGGCGGAAAACATAGCAATAATTGGTATCAGTATATATATATATATATATATATATATATATATATATATATATATATATATATATATATACTGATATATATATATATATATATATATATATATATATATATATATATATATATATATATATATATATATATATATATAACTGCAATGATAAAAGTAAATAGAAAACTTCAATTACGATTGAAAAGCACAAGAATCATAAACCATTCATGCTAAAACAAAGAAAGTTATAGATACAGTATATCAATACATTAGTTATGTATTACAGGACATCCCATAAATACCTATCATACAGCAGAAGGAAGACCACAATTTCCTTTACTTCGAATGATTTTCAAATGCACTGTACTGATTCCGGCTTAATACAAGCCATTCAATGACGGTAGACCAGACAACACACACGTAGGGAAAAGACGTTTAATACGAGTCTTATATATCAAAGAAACCGAGAAGGCATCACATGGATACACCATATCATAAAGCTGGTTTACTTAGACACGTCACACAACACCAATAGAAAAACACGAATAGTTCATAAAAATCTAGTAAATAAACAGGAAAAAACGACGTCATTGGACACCAAAAGTCAAATCTATAAAATATAATGAAAACGAAAAAAAAAAAATATGACTCAGACACGCAGAAAGAAAACGGGAATATATCTAGAGCGAGGCGGCTCATAAGGACCTTCTGGTGCAATAGGTAGGGGAGATGGAGGGCCTTGAGAAATTGGTAAATAAACAGGAAATAGGGCGGGCACCGGGAAGGGGATGGGATGAGGAGGGAGGGAGGAGGAGGGGAGGGAGGCGAAATATGTCAGGAATGCTGCGACAGCGGAGCCGCTGGGCTGGGAGGAATAAAATGCAAAAGGAATTGCCCAGCAGCGTTAGGCACGGACCTCCTCCTTCCACTTACCACGGTAGCCCTGTGGTCCGCATCACCACCAGGTCGAGAAACAAACAAGTGTATGTCAACATTCCAGGCTTAGTACTCTATATATGAAGGCCTAGAATATATATATATATATATATATATATATATATATATATATATATATATATATATATATATGTGTGTGTGTGTGTGTGTGTGTTCGATGGCCATCCGGGACCTCAGGCGAGGGAGGGAGGTCTGGTATCGTCGACCTTTACATTGTTGTTGTTGTGTTGTGGAGAGAGAGAGAGAGAGTCGCCTCGTCCTAACGAAAATGAGAAAAAAATGGACTGTTGGGTTACAGCGGCGGGTTCTGTTGAAACGATCTAATCACGGTGACGATAGTTAAACATTACGGCAGGGGGGGGGGGATGAGGGTGGATGGAAGCAGGTGATTATAAAGATGATTAAACCTGAACCTTTAACGGTCAGGTTAAAGGTTAAGTCTTCGTAGCCAAGGATCGCACCGTCGTGCTCAAGGATCGTACGCACAGTTAAACCCAAACCAACGAAGGGTATTAGGCTGCACTCTTAAATACCTCTTAAATACTCTTAAATGCTATTAATTCTTATATCCAAGCTGTCATGATACACCTCATACTGCTGCTGCTACTGAAAACCTTATACTAATTCTCCTAAGTCAACTTGGGGTTGGGTTGTGAGACCTCAAGAATGGTACAAACCCACATTAAACACACATCACCTCCGTATGTTAATAACATTGGGATAAACGCTCGTTTCCTACTTGGTTATTAATTTCCGGTCCGACGAGTTGATGTGAACAGTTAATTAATAGTGAGGACAAGAGCCAGGCAACAGTGCAAGTGGCAACACCCGCTTGTTTCACGGGGGCCATTCAAGTATGGGAGGAGAGTATTACATTGGTGGTGAGATCTTACATCACCTTATATTTCCCGCCGGAAAAAAACATATAAGGAAATAAAAGCAAATCGACCATATATATATATATATATATATATATATATATATATATATATATATATATATATATATATATATATCCGAGCTGCTGACAGTCCATTATTGACCACTTTCTGAATTAGCAAAAAAAAATAAAGATTCAGTGACCGTTTTCTTTTCCCCCTGTACTTAGCTATCTATCTATCTATATAGGTAGATAGACAGATAGATAGATAGATAGATATAGATAAATAGATAGATACAGGTTGCCGCTGAACATGAAGACATACATAAAGGGATGCGGACAGCGAATGGCATTCCTCCACTTGGCAGGAGATCCTGTCGCACAGACACTTGTGGGTGTCGACACTCCTTAACACCGGCATAAATCACACACACACACACACACACACACACACCAGGAATCTGACGGGAAATATGATGTCTGTCCTAATAACTTAAATGAAATCGAGAATTCACAGCCAAACAGGATCTAAACAATCCAAGAAAAAAAAAACAGGGGGCAGATGTTGAGAATCAACCACGGCCATGAGCTTGAGTTACCGTTCCAGATAAAGGGGAAATAAAGCAGCATATTTCAAGTGGGTAACGATCCAGTGGGGGGAGCAGAAGCCAGATTACAGCGGGAATACCGAGGGGGAAGCTATAGGTGCTGCTGCTGCTGCTGCCAGAGGTCCCCACGTATATCTCCCGCCCCGGTACAAGGAGTAATGTCTCGTGTACCGGGAACCCCTGATATACTATTTCCTTTAGCAGCCTTACGGCACCGTAAAGTGTACGGTAGCTAACACAATAGGAGCTGCCAACCACCCGCCACCGGGCGTACCAACCACTGGCTAGCCCGACCACTCAGGCGCAACCAACCACTGGCAACTCCGACAAGCAGGCGTACCAACCACTCGCCAGCCCCGACCAGCAGCCATACCAACCACTGGCTCGCCCGAGCAGCAAGCGTACCAACCACTGGCTAGCCCGAGCAGCAAGCGTACGAACCACTGGCTAGCCCGACCAGCATTCGCAGCAACCACTGGTGAGTCCGACCAGCATGCATACCAACCACTGGTTAACTCGACCAGCAGACGTACCAACCACTGGTTAACTCGACCAGCAGGCGTACCAACCACTGGTTACCTCGACCAGCAGGCGTACCAACCACTGGCTAGCTCGAAGAGCAAGCGTACCAACCACTGGCTAGCTAGACGAAACAGGCGTAAAAGCTATCCAGCCGGTGGATTCGCTGTGGAGAGTCAGGCCGCTACACAACGCTGTAAAAAGTTTGGTAATTTATAGACGCCTCTGTACTGAGAAGACTCCTCTGTTGTCTTTGTTAACCTTTTTCCTTACACCAACGGGACTGAAAGAATTTGATATCTAGACACAATTCTTAGCGGAAAGCCGTTAGCGGGTTCGTTGAAGCGACTATTGCTCTACTAAAATCTAATGACAAAAACACGGAATCTTGAACAGTTTCGCCATCATAACCACTTCATGGAAGGGAAAACTAATTCATCTGAAGGTAAAAACCAAATTACATTCATGGAACTTAAAGTATTTTGATAAGAGATTCAAGATCGGGCTTTAACAAGTACACAGTTAGGTTTTAAGCTTATATATATATATATATATATATATATATATATATATATATATATATATATATATATATATATATATATATCAAGATATTCCTATGAGTCCACGGGGAAAATGAAGCACGATAAGTTCCCAAGTGCACTTTCGTGTAATAATCACATTATCAATATATATATATCAAGTTTTTAACTTTTGTACTATGTTCTAACGTATAAGAAGGATTCTAGCTTAATGAGAAAAAGCTTTTAAACAGCCAATATATAAACATATATACATATACATGTGTTTAAATTGCGTGTATCGAATATTGGCTTGACCAATGACTGAAGGCGAGAGGCGGTATATCCATCAACACACAAGATACTCCTATGACCTAAATACATGGTTAGATCAAGTATGATACTAGAATGACGTTGAACAACTAAAAAGATCAGAGTTCTATTTAGGATGGTGGTCATATCTTAAACGGTGACGGGCTTGTGTGACCCAGCCAGTTGAGAGGCCTTCCACAGCGGTAAATGATTTACGTAATGGTACAACGCGTCCGCGTTACCAGTAATGGATAAATCTATGAACGGCAAAACACACACCTAGTAAACTAGACTACATCGTTGACCGTTACGATCGTCAATTCATTGATCCATCTGATTTATCCCTTAGTGTGTGTGTGTGTGTGTGTGTGTGTGTGTGTGTGTGTGTGTGTGTGTTGATACGGACGGGGAGGGAGGGTGACCATCCGGCAGACTATATTCATATGTTTGCGTCAACCATCTCTCGCGTGTATCACTCCATTTCCCATAAAGTTTTATTCTATATCCTAACTCGTCACTCAAGATCCGTTCATCCTTAACCAGACTACAAAGTATATCATTCATTAGTCTCTCGAATACGACCTTTGAGTATGATGGCCTGGCCTTTGACCTGACCTCAAAGGGGGAAAATCAAAGGACAGGCCATTACACCCAATGAATCGTGCGGCCGTGTTCATCTTCTCTATTTTCTGTGATAAATTATCCATCCATTCAGTAATTTCTCCGGCGATATATATATATATATATATATATATATATATATATATATATATATATATATATATATATATATATACATATATATATATATATATATATATATATATATATATATATATTATCCCTGGGGATAGGGGAATAAGAATACTTCCCACGTATTCCCTGCGTGTCGTAGAAGGCGACTAAAAGGGGAGGGAGCGGGGGGGCTGGAAATCCTCCCCTCTCGTTTTTTTTTTTTAATTTTCCAAAAGAAGGAACAGAGGGGGCCAGATGAGGATATTCCAAAAAAGGCCCAGTTCTCTGTTCCTAACGCTACCTCGCTAATGCGGGAAATGGCGAATAGTTTAAAAGAAAGAATATATATATATATATATATATATATATATATATATATATATATATATATATATATATATATATATATATATATCAACCACGTCCCATTCTAACACGCTACTTCAAGCACTAATAAGAGGCTTATACGAAGGAGACATGCCATGTAATACTATCGTTTCGTCATAAATCTGCGGATGTCTATAAATCTATTTAACTACCTGGCGCTCAGGCAGGGAAGCAAGTACGGGGGAACCCCGTGAAGGCAGGCTGGGAGGTGGCGGTCAGACACTTAACGTTACGTGGAGCAGGGTGTAGCCGCTGGCAATGCAAGGGTCGGCTGCAGTGTGATCTGCATCACGACCGGCACTGCGAGGCTTTGAAACGCATCACCCTCACCCATGTCCTCCCCAGCAAATACGACTTGACTATATAAATAGAGGCAGACCATTTTCCACTCACTCCAAATATCTAATAGTTACCTCTCTCTCTCTCTCTCTCTCTCTCTCTCTCTCTCTCTCTCTCTCTCTCTCTCTCTCTCTCTCTGTCTCTCCCTCGCGTTAAATCCTTTCATATTGCAAGTTAGGCCTGGCCTCGATGTGGGTTTCTGATAGTGACCAGAGCCTTAATTATCATAATAATATTAATAATAATAATAATAATAATAATAATAATAATAATAATGTCAACGTATCACTGTGGTGGGAATGGTCAAATAATACAACACGACATACATCCAGTTTTCTTTGACAATCAAAAGTCCAATAATGATGACCTCCCACAAGCGTATCATCTCGTTTTTTTCATATTTTTTTTTTTGCCATTTCCATCTTAATTTCATCTTTCATTTATCAAATGATTACTTCTCAAACGGAAAATGAAAATAACACAAGACATACGTCTAAGTAAACACATCTAAAGGTCAGCCTAGTACCGTCCCTTCTATACGAGATTCTTGTCAAGTTACGAGTGAATCAGTATTTTCTCAAGACTGTCTCCATGACCCGTCTGTGAACGACAAACGGACTGTCACAGCCAACCCAATTAAAAAGTTCTCACACCCGCGTTCAGTTGACCAGCAGACACACGCAAGGAATGGCTGCTTGCCCTCAGCCCCACTGCGACGCTCCATCGCCAAACACAGCTACAAAAAGTTTTACGAAATATCTTTTTCCTCTTTACCAAAGAACTTCTGAGAAATTCTTTTTATATGTTTAGTTTTTTTTCCTATGTCTCTCCCTAATTATGTGATCATTACACGAAAGTGCACTTGGGAACTTATCGTGTTTCATTTCCTTGTGGTAAGGACGGAATATATATATATATATATATATATATATATATATATATATATATATATATATATTATATATATATATATATATATATATATATATATATATATATATATATATTCCATTTCCCAACCCGATCCCAGCGCTCATAAACACGACCGACCAATTTCGTCAGCAATCCTTATTACCAGCTCTCACGGTCGTCAGGCTTCTGGGGTCCATTTTCCCTGATGCAGTTGTCTCCACAGTCGAGTGAACAGTGAGGTCAACATGGGTCAACCACAGTGCCTCCAACGCCACAACCACCACGACTCTGAGCGCTACAGGAGCATTAGGGCAGGAAGTATATATATATATATATATATATATATATATATATATATATATATATATATATATATATATACAAAATTCCCGCCAATAACACCATCAGACACCAGTCACAGCCAATACATCACTACGACCATCACCACCACCAACTGTACGACCATACGGGTTAAGTTGAAGGTCACAGCTATCATACAATCAAGGGGTCGTACCATCGTGGTGCCTGCCTGACACGGGTCGTGCTGTCACTGTAAGTAGAGTGTGGTCGTCTTCGTCAGGCGTCGACTATTATACTCTGCCTCAATTATCTCCTCATATCATCTATCTGTTCATCTTCAACCTTGCCGTTCATCCCAATCCGCGCGCGCGCGCGCTCGCTCGCTCGCGGGAGAGAGAGAGAGAGAGAGAGAGAGAGAGAGAGAGAGAGAGAGAGAGAGTATACTGACGTATCCATACGACAGGACCTACGATGAGATTCTGCCATGAGGCAGGACTAGTGCGTAACGCTCTCACCAGATTATGAGAGAGAGAGAGAGAGAGAGAGAGAGAGAGAGAGAGAGAGAGAGAGAGAGAGAGAGAGAGAGAGAGAGAGAGAGAGAGAGTACGGGTAGAGTAAGGGGTGGAGGAGCGAGAGGTGAGCGGGCTCGGGCTGGCCAGTATGCCAGTCGCCACTGATGTGTGAGGAAGACTCTGCCTGGCTCTCTCTCTCTCGCTCTCTCTCGCTCTCACTTTACCGCTGGCTTATCGTGACCTCGCTCACTTTCTCTCCCTCCTTAACCATACCCCCCCCCTGCCCTTCCTCTCTATCCCCGTATACCCTCACCTTCCTTCCTATCCCCACGGGGATAGGCCCAAGCCCCGGATAGTTGAACTACGGTGCGATTCTTGTGCTGGAGAGAGAGAAAAGAAGTAATCTTAAAACTTCCCCAGGAGAAAAGCCACATTTACCATCTACCCAGCCAGTGATGTCTCAGAGCTCAAAGTCTTGGTAAGTACTGTGTATTTTGAGCCTTATTTGGGATCAACATTGAAGTTTATATTATAATGCGATGAGGTTTGTATGACATGTTGTCGCCGCGTCTTTTACGAAAAGTGTGTGTGTGTGTGTGTGTGTGTGTTTGGCATAACCTTTTACTCCTCACTATATATGTTTATGTTTATTTGTTTATTTTAAAATTTGAACTCTGCAACGCTGGCGCTGTCTGTACTCTAATGATTTAATAAAAAAAAGGTCAATTATATTACAGTTCCCTTTTCACACACACACACACACACACACACACACACACACACTAAAACAGATCAGTCCTTCTCTCGTCCAAACGTCAGACTCATCCTTCATATCACATACTCTTTTCCCTCCTTTCCTCAAGTGTCTTCCCAGCATCCTGACTGATCTACAATCGTTTGCTACACTGACAAAAAAAAAAGAAAAATTCTCTCTCGTAACACCATCGAAGTCATTTCAAAATATGTTCCTCATTTCGTTGTCCGTCTCCACCACGTCCGCTGAGCACTTCGCTCCGGGGGTCATCATCTCCACCACGTCCGCTGAGCACTTCGCTCCGGGGGGCTTCATCTCCACCACGTCCGCTGAGCACTTCGCTCCGGGGGGCATTATCTTCACCACGTCCGCTGAGCACTTCGCTCCGGGGGGCATCATCTTCACCACGTCCGCTGAGCACTTCGCTCCGGGGGGCATCATCTTCACCACGTCCGCTGAACACTTCGCTCCGGGGGGCATCATCTTCACCACGTCCGCTGAGCACTTCGCTCCGGGGGGCATCATCTTCACGTCCGCTGAGCACTTCGCTCCGGAGGGCATCATCTTCACCACGTCCGCTGAGCACTTCGCTCCGGGGGGCATCATCTTCACCACGTCCGCTGAGCACTTCGCTCCGGGGGGCATCATCTCCACCACGTCCGCTGAGCACTTCGCTCCGGGGGGCATCATCTCCACCACGTCCGCTGAGCACTTCGCTCCGGGGGGCATCATCTCCACCACGTCCGCTGAGCACTTAGCTCCGGGGGGCATCATCTTCCGCGTCTGAGCCCCCGCAACTCGTGCAATTCTTCACAGTTTTTCCCTCAACGACCCGGGTCGTCCCCCCTTAAAAGTCTTCGACTGTCGTCTTCCGCTCTCCCAAACAAATGGGACTGAATTACGCGCATCAAACAGCTATTCACGGCCAACGGATAGTCGCACTGTACAGTGTCTCACCAATTTAATGTCTCTCTCTCTCTCTCTCTCTCTCTCTCTCTCTCTCTCTCTCTCTCTCTCTCTCTCTCGAAATCGATAAATCCCCAAAGACATTGCTTAAACGTGCGAGACTTTATCTCCGTCGAAATCCCGACTTTATCATCCACTCAATACTTTTCCTGAAACGGTGTGATGTGTTACTTTTTTTAATGACTACTTGTGACAACAGTGGATCCTGCACCATGACACTTGGTGACGCCGTCTGTAGCTTGAACAACAGCTCCTGATGGTTGTGAGAACGCTTAAACAACAGCTTCTGATGGCTGTGAGAACGATCAAACAACAGCTCCTGATGGCTGTGAGAACGCTTAAACAACAGATCCTGATGGTTGTGAGAACGCTTAAACAACAGCTCCTGATGGTTGTGAGAAAGCTTAAACAACAGATCCTGATGGTTGTGAGAAAGCTTAAACAACAGATCCTGATGGTTGTGAGAAAGCTTAAACAACAGATCCTGATGGTTGTGAGAACGATCAAACAACAGCTCAATCAGCTAACTATAACAACACGTAAATAACATCGCCATCACATGATCGTCACAGTACTTGAACAATAGCCCCAGCTGATCGTAAGACCACTGGATTATACGAACACTTATAAAACAACAGCTGCATCCCTTGATTCAGTACGCACTTGATAACGTATTTACCTGCACATTTTTGCTTTCAAATTGGGTAAACACTGATGATGATGATGATGGTGATGATGTCCCTTTGTGAGCGGAGACAATTACTATGATCCTTGTTGTTGTTGTTCTTGTTCTTGTTGTTGCTGTAATTAAACGCCAGGCATGTTTCCTCTTATGAGTTGCTTCACAAAACGGGTCGTCCTCCTTAACCAAATGAGCAAGTCGGCGCACGACTCTTTGAGCACGACGGTGCGATCCTGGAGGACGACGGTGCGACCCTTGAGCACGACGGTACGACCCTTGAGCACATCGGTGCGACCCTTGAGCACAACGGTACGACCCTTGAGCACGACGGTACGACCCTTGAGCACGACGGTACGTCCCTTGAGCACGACGGCACGACCCTTGAGCACGACGGTAAGACCCTGGAGTATGACGGTACAACCCTTGGGTATGATGGCCTGGCCTAGCCTATGACCTGAACCCTAAGGGTCAGATCAGTCTGTCTGTCAACATTGTGTCCTCTCTATCGTCAACCAATCAGTCTTTTCCCATCCTTCACTAACTAACATTTTCATTCTGCCTGTATCTGGTAACACTGGCACCGCGATTATGTGACTCCCTGCAGCTTCGAAGTTGCGCTCCATGTGGGAGCAGAGTAAGGTCAACCTCTTATGGGGCGGGGAGGTCCTCCTTCCCCCTCCGTTGACGAAGATAGAGCCACGTCGAAAGCGACTCCCCGCTCGCCGATGTTATCACTGACGGTTGGCTATTCACCCTGGCTGAGCTCTGTATCTCATAGCTGACTTCGAACTGCATTCATCATCTTATCCTACGTTTCTCACATCTTAATATTTCATACACCCAACCTCAAGGTCAAGACGAAGGTGTGTGTGTGTGTGTGTGTGCGTGTGTGTGTGTGTGTGTGTGTGTGTGTGTGTGTGTATGTGTGTGTGGGTTGGTGTGTATGTTCCTCTGACCTCACTTCACACAACACATGATCTGATACACGCAATTCTCTTGTACACATGTAACGGACACATAAGTCAACACTGTGGATGGTGACGGTGGAGTACGGTGGCCCGACTAGGTCCTCCCTCACCGTAATGT
The DNA here is from genome assembly GCF_036320965.1 of Panulirus ornatus. Classification (NCBI taxonomy): domain Eukaryota; kingdom Metazoa; phylum Arthropoda; class Malacostraca; order Decapoda; family Palinuridae; genus Panulirus; species Panulirus ornatus. Next base: position 7,927,498 of record NC_092282.1, read on the forward strand.
TGGAGAGGTTCCTCCCTCGCCTGCAGGCTGCGGCATTGGTGACTGGTGAGAACGACGAGCAACAAGAGCTCCTCTGCGTGGGCAATGTCCGTGTCATAACAGTGAACACGTGTTACCGGACTCCGCCTGCCTGTATCACCGTCAGTTGACGAGCGGGATGCACAATGTCGTCGTAGACCTCCTCCTTCTTGAAAGAGCCCATCGCTTCCCTGCTACCGCAAGCAGCGCAGCCTTAAAGAGCTGCAGAAGCTCATGGAAAACGTTTTCTGGGTCAGTTATGAAATACATGAACGTAGTGATCGATTAACTCGTCGTTCATGCGATTTCTGACGTTCTCTTCCCCTGCCTGGCAAGGCCAGTCCATCATCTGGTGGGTCAGTCCCCTCCTGCCCTACAAACGTATGACCCTTGGGACATGATCTCGTCGAGAGCTTTTCCGGTAATGGACTCGTCCTCTTGACCTTTCTGTTCATTCCCTGGCTCGGGAACGACCCCCCCTCCCCCCCTGATTGGCTGGCCTCAAGGTCCCGGTGTACGGCCCTCGGGGTCTTAGCGTGGTCCCCATGGGGTCCATGTGGTCTCTCGGGGTCGGTCCTGCACCGTGTGCCCAAAAGGTTCCTCGTCGTCTGACACGGACCATTGTCTACACTGGAAGACGTTCAGAAGTTAGAATTCTTTTTCCCAACCACTCTGTCCACCCTGATCGTCCTCCAAACACCTATCCCTACAGGTCATCCCTTGTCATATCCCTCCACGTCATCCGCCCGCCTATCCTTCCTAGCAAAGGACCTCCCAAAATCCATCATACTCAGCTGTTCTGAACAGGAATTTCACCGCGCGTTCTTCCAGCAACCTCTCAAATTAAACAAAAAAATAACCTTATCAGTAAATAATCTCAACAGTTTTGTTCCTGTATCTTCCCTCGCCATGGGAGACCTGAAACCACGCGTCACTCTCACCGGAACCCGGACCCAGCGGTCCTCCAGGCGCTTGAGGATTTGCTTCGAGGTCTTCCTTCAGCCGAGGCTTTGACTAGCGTCTCTCAAGATGACGTAATTGACCATCTCGAGCCAGGCAATATACGCGAACCCGCTGTACTGTACTGGGATGAATCACTCCGTCTTTGCTGAGTCGTTTGATCCGTCGTATTCATACAAATGTATTTACACTCCTCGAGCATGACGGTACGACCTGACTAAATCGTACCCAGTGGTCGTAGCGTCGTGGTGAAGGATCGTACCGTCCTGGTCAACAACGGACGGGTCGTGTTGATGGGGTTGTCCTGTCGTGTTCATTCTCAGGGGGTCGTACCACCACCCTCCTCTCTCGTGCTTCACGGGTCGTGCAACCATCCTCAAGAGCCATTGTCCTCATAGCGGGGCAACGTCCTAGTCGTAACCTAAAGTAGGTCGTACCAACACATGCAAACTGTCGTCGTATTATATTCCTCCCTCGCCTTAAAAAAGAAATATATAATTTATATATATATATATATATATATATATATATATATATATATATATATATATATATATATATATATATATATATAAACACACACACACCCATGAAAAACGAAAATGAAGGAGTGGGGACGAAAGAAAAAAAAAATCCTTTCCCTTCGCCATGATTGAATTTGGCGCCGTAGGTTGGGCTCCTCCACACCGCACCTCACCTCCCGCACTTCCCTCCCTCCCTCCTTCCTCACCACACTCCGCCACCGCCAACCACACATCGTCCTGGGTATTCATCCCGCTCCCAGGAGTCAAAATACCCCCCCCCTTTTATTTTTTCTGAGGCACTCCACCAGCTTCCTACTCCACTCCGACACACACACACACACACACACACACTCGACCTGCTCCAATGTGTATATATATCGTCTGGTACGAGCTGGTGTCGCAACTCAACGGTGTGTGTGTGTGTGTGTGTGTGTGTGTGTGTGTGTTCTGTGATATCGCGCCAATCACATTTTCTTTACAATTCTCCTCCAGAAACATATATATATATATATATATATATATATATATATTCCCCCCCCCAACCCCTCCTCTGCCACTCCTACCGTAGTTTCATACATATATATTATATATATATCGTATCTACTTATATACATGTGTGTACACAAACACACACACCCTAGCCTATGCCAGGTATCTACCATATCGACCAGTCCTTTAGGGAAGAACGAACAGCTGCGTGGACTGTGGACCGGCTGCGGGGACCAGGATTCGAACTCATAAGGGGTTTGATCCCGGCCGGCCCATGCATACGTGAAGTTCAGTAGCGCTAACCGCTACACCAGGAGAGTCGCGTGTGTGTGTGTGTGTGTGTGTGTGACATTTCGCGAGCCGGGCTGAGATTTACCCAGAGCTGAGACATCGTAAGTTGGGCAGGGCTTCCCCTGAGCTGGGAAGTGAGACTTTATGTTGGGCGGGAGATTTCCCCAAATTTGGTGAGCTGAACATTACCCAAATGGCGCTGAGATCTTCCGGCTGAGATTCGCCGAGCTGGGCTGAGATTTTCCCTGAGCGTTGGGCTCAGTGCCAGGGTGCAACACGTCGCTCGATAATTGTCCGCTTGTCTGCCTCCCCCAAGCCGAAGCCAGGCTCTGTGTGTGTGTGTGTGTGTGTGTGTGTGTGTGTGTGTGTGGTGACCAGTTCTTCCACTTCTCTAACATTGGACCTTACAGCACGACGGTACGACCATTATAAACACGACGGTACGACCGTTGAGCACGACGGTACGACCATTAAGCACGACGGTACGACCGTTGAGCACGACGGTACGACCGTTAAGCACGACGGTACGACCGTTGAGCACGACGGTACGACCGTTAAACACGACGGTACGACCATTAAACACGACGGTACGACCGTTAAACACGACGGTGCGACCGTTGAGCACGACGGCGGCACACCAGTCGTGTGTGTGTCTCTTGGTGATTACTGTTAATCAGTTGTCGTGTCTAATTGGCCTAATGAGCACGGAGGGGGGGAGGGGGGTGGAGATAGGTGTTCCCACCACACACACACACACACACACACACACACACACACACACTCCTCTCAACACCGCCACCACAAAACCCTCCATCACCACCAACACACACACACCCTCCTCCTCCTCCTTCTTTTTCACCACCATCACAATGCCATCTCCCCCTCACCACACACACACGCACACTGCCACCACCAACATACTCCCTTTCTCACCACCACAATAACATCCCCACCACACACTGCCGTCACCAGCATACTCATTTCGCCACCACCACAATAACATCCCCACCACACACTGCCGTCACCAACATGCTGCCTTTCTCACCACCACAATAACATCCCCACCACACACTGCCGTCACCAACATGCTGCCTTTCTCACCACCACAATAACATCCCCACCACACACTGCCGTCACCAGCATACTCATTTCGCCACCACCACAATAACATCCCCACCACACACTGCCGTCACCAACATACTCATTTCGCCACCACCACAATAACATCCCCACCACACACTGCCGTCACCAACGTACTCATTTCGCCACCACCACAATACTCTCTCCACCACCACCACACTCCCTCCCCTCCTCCCCACCACAAGCCACTATTTACCAAGTAACCCACGGGAGATCCTCCTGACATTATCATGACGTAAGGGCGCAAGTAGACAGGGGAACACGTTGGAGGACGACCCTCCTGCATCATGTGGAATACCCCCCTCATCAGTCAACACAAACTGAGCCGGAAAATTAAACTTACAGGATTTAAATCCCGGGGAGGACGGGGGGGGGGGGGGGGGGGGGGGGGGATTTAATCACCAGGAATCCAGCTCTCAGAATTTTTTTTTCTTCTTTTTCATGTCATGTTGTTAGCTTGCAGGCTATCAATCAGCATGACTGATGAGGTTATTAATGATTTATGATGTCATTAACACGTTGAAATGTGTGTGTGTGTGTGTGTGTGTGTGTGTGTGTGTGTGTGTGTGTGTGTGTGTGTGTGTGTGTGTGTGCGTTAGTGTGTATGTGTGTATGTGTATGTGTGTATGTGTGTGTGTGTTCGTGTGTGTGTGTGTGTGTGTGTGTGTGTGTGTGTGTGTGTGTGTGTGTGTGTGTGTGTATATGTGTGTGTGTGTGTGTGTGTGTGTGTGTGTGTGTGTGGGGAATTACCCAGCTGTACAATACAGGGAAGGGGTTTCTATATTGATGGGGCCCCCTTCTCTTGAACTACCACACAATTTGCTTAACTTACTGTAACACAGCTCTCTTAAATCTGGTACCATTATTAACGCCTTTCATAACGCCTTCCACTGAAAACGTTCTCCATCACGTCTTTACGTTTCTGTAACAGCGTCAACCCAAAACTGAGAAGCATACTCTAGTATTCGCCTGATAGACGATCTGCCGAGCAGTTTACGACAAGATCTTCTTATATATACATATATACGTCCTCGAATGCGACTCTACTACGTGGTATATATATATATATATATATATATATATATATATATATATATATATATGGTGTGGGAGGAAAGTTGTTAGAAGCAGTGAAAAGTTTTTATCGAGGATGTAAGGCATGTGTACGTGTAGGAAGAGAGGAAAGTGATTGGTTCTCAGTGAATGTAGGTTTGCGGCAGGGGTGTGTGATGTCTCCATGGTTGTTTAATTTGTTTATGGATGGGGTTGTTAGGGAGGTAAATGCAAGAGTTTTGGAAAGAGGGGCAAGTATGAAGTCTGTTGGGGATGAGAGAGCTTGGGAAGTGAGTCAGTTGTTGTTCGCTGATGATACAGCGCTGGTGGCTGATTCATGTGAGAAACTGCAGAAGCTGGTGACTGAGTTTGGTAAAGTGTGTGGAAGAAGAAAGTTAAGAGTAAATGTGAATAAGAGCAAGGTTATTAGGTACAGTAGGGTGGAGGGTCAAGTCAATTGGGAGGTGAGTTTGAATGGAGAAAAACTGGAGGAAGTGAAGTGTTTTAGATATCTGGGAGTGGATCTGGCAGCGGATGGAACCATGGAAGCGGAAGTGGATCATAGGGTGGGGGAGGGGGCGAAAATTCTGGGGGCCTTGAAGAATGTGTGGAAGTCAAGAACATTATCTCGGAAAGCAAAAATGGGTATGTTTGAAGGAATAGTGGTTCCAACAATGTTGTATGGTTGCGAGGCGTGGGCTATGGATAGAGTTGTGCGCAGGAGGATGGATGTGCTGGAAATGAGATGTTTGAGGACAGTGTGTGGTGTGAGGTGGTTTGATCGAGTGAGTAACGTAAGGGTAAGAGAGATGTGTGGAAATAAAAAGAGCGTGGTTGAGAGAGCAGAAGAGGGTGTTTTGAAGTGGTTTGGGCACATGGAGAGAATGAGTGAGGAAAGATTGACCAAGAGGATATATGTGTCGGAGGTGGAGGGAACGAGGAGAAGAGGGAGACCAAATTGGAGGTGGAAAGATGGAGTGAAAAAGATTTTGTGTGATCGGGGCCTGAACATGCAGGAGGGTGAAAGGAGGGCAAGGAATAGAGTGAATTGGAGCGATGTGGTATACCGGGGTTGACGTGCTGTCAGTGGATTGAATCAAGGCATGTGAAGCGTCTGGGGTAAACCATGGAAAGCTGTGTAGGTATGTATATTTGCGTGTGTGGATGTATGTATATACATGTGTATGGGGGGGGGTTGGGCCATTTCTTTCGTCTGTTTCCTTGCGCTACCTCGCAAACGCGGGAGACAGCGACAAAGTATAAAAAAAAAAAAAAAAAAAAAAAAAAATATATATATATATATATATATATATATATATATATATATATATACACACATATATACGTCCTCGAATGCGACTCTACTACGTGGCAGCCAGCAGGCAGTGCCGTCCCCTTCACAAATCCCTGGTGACAGGTTTAGGGTACAATGTCGACCTAACAGGTCCCTGTCAGTGACATATTCCCGTTGGCTTAATTCCTTCTCGACGACATTCGTACGGGGGGGGAGTTCTACACTCATGGCGGCCCCTGTCATTTCAACTTTCTCTCCTGCCACACAACTTATAATAAGTCAGCTTCAGCACCTGGTCCACACTCACACATCCGTCAGTCTATCCCCCCTCCTCCATCCACCACTGATATACACTACGTAAGTTCTTCTTTATATCTTTCCCCGAGACAAGTTTCCTGACAGGTTTCTTGCTGTGGCCTCAGGTCGCTCTATCCCTCAATCTCTCCTGGAACTTTTCACTGCCGACCTCATCAAACTGGCGTGGAAAATAAAAAAAACTCCAGAGGCTCTTATCGAGCTACCCCTAACTCCTCTCTCTTCTCTGGTGGCGATATCCAGAACCGACAGTCCTTCCTTGTAACTCACCTCTCTAATTCCTTGTAACTCATCTCTCTAATTCCTTGTAACTCATCTCTCTAATTCCTTGTAACTCATCTCTCTAATTCCTTGTCACTCATCTCTCTAATTCCTCGTAACTCATCTCTCTAATTCCTCGTAACTCATCTCTCTCTAATCATAGCACCCTCTTCGTCGCCCTTCCTCTACAAGTTCTCCGTGTTTCTGTAAGTGTGGTGACCAGACCCGAGAGGCATATTCATCACTACCAAAGCTTGCTGACTGTTACCCTGTTCATATATGCCTCAGCAGACACCTGTGGCCTCCTTCACTATTCACCGAATGTGGGGACTCTGGCAACAGGTTTGGGGGCGATGTCAACTCCAAATTTCCTCTCACAAATAGATTTCCGCAGCATATTGCCTGCTGTATAATATTCATAGTGAGCTCTTCTTCCGCTCTTTGTGTGTGTGTGTGTGTGTGTGTGTGTGTGTGTGTGTGTGTGTGTGTGTGTGTACAATAAGTCTACGTGTATTCATATGCATGTTTCAGTAATGGATAATGTCTTAATAAGTACGTAAGTGTACAGGTACATGTATATATGTGTAACTAGGAGGAGGTGTGTATCGATGTGTACGTATGTGTACAGATATGTACATCCATATGCACATGTCTCCGTCTAGCCCCATCTTGCGGCAGACAATCACAAGCCACAGAGTCTACAAGGCTGACACACAAGCACTAAAGGTTTCCGGCCTGACCCTTAACTGCTTTACTAGGCTCTCTCTCTCTCTCTCTCTCTCTCTTAGGCTGGTGTGTGTGTGTGTGTGTGTGTGTGTGTGTGTGTGTGTGTGTGTGTGTGTGTGTGTGTTTTATATATATATATATATATATATATATATATATATATATATATACACACATATATAGCAAAGCGAACCCAGCACGAGCCTAGCTGATGTCTTCACCGTCCACGACAATCAAGACGCTGTATATTGACAGCAGCAGAGAGGAATATTTTCCTCCCAGGAGGCTGTGTAGGAGGGTCACGAGAGCCACCCACCAGCCGGATTGAGTCAAGGAGTCAGTTAACATGATTAGCATCGGTCCTACGGGTTCCCATCCTATAGACATACGATACGACCCTCTTACCCGGGGCGGTGTGTGATTACTGACTGTGTGCTCCCAAGGAGACGGGCTGTACACTCATGTTGCTCCTACACACACACACACACACTCCAGCCCAAGTCAGGTACCCATTTATCAACCAACCTTAAGTGGGGGAAGACGAGCACCTGAGTTGGATAAGGGCCTACTACCATGCAGAGGATTCGAACCCAAGCCTGTGAAGACACGTAGAAAACTCCCTCCGTAACCAACACACTGCAGTCACATACCTAACCTAACGTAATGACTTTATATTCCCCCACAACCCCACCTTATCATTTTTTTCTTTTGATTCATTTTCTTTTTTATGATAAGCGAAGTAAGTGAGAACTAAGCTTATCTAGGAGAGCCGGTGTTCAGCCGAGACCAGGCAAGAGCGGCCATTGTTCACCCCAACGCGAGGAAGTTTCCAGAGAGAAAAGATTTTTTGGCTAAGTACCCCCCCCAAGAAAAGCTCTCGCCTACGACCAAAAAAGTTTGCTGCCGACCTTGGCACGATCTCATTACCGCTACACATATCTTATGTAAGATGACATGTAGAATGCCTCTCCTTACACACACACACACACACACACACACACACACACACACACACACACACACACACGCACGCACACATGTTTGTTTACCAAATGGCGTCCTAGCTACGTCTCTTCGTTGTATATCAACTGACTGTTATATTCTTTCTTGTATCTCCCCTGATGATGTGATCATTACACGAAAGTGCACCTGGGAACTTGTGTTTCATTTCCCCGTGGACTCATAGGAACACACACACACACACACACACACACACACACATAAATATATATGAACTTGTACACCATTAAAAAGATCAAAGCAGGATTTATTTTCTTTTTTTACTATTTGCTTCTGAAGATGTGTTGAAATACAAAAAAAAGCGCTTTAGCAAAAAAAAAAAAAAAAATCCTGTTCTGATTTTCCTTCGTGGTCTACAAGTTCATCTGAAGTGTATCAAAACTTAAAAAACGACAGCGCGAATCAATACGTGTGGACGACAGACTCCTAAAACGTATATAGTCACAGAATGAACGGTTATTTCTACTATTTTCCTCGATATGTGAAATCACATCATCTATCAGACGTATTTCATTCACGAATAACTTCTTTCTCTTTTTTTTTTTTAACTCGCCCACAGTCTCTCTCTCACCAAAGCCTTCCCCCTTCTTTTGGCGATGAGTGTAATTACGTGAGGGATAACTGAAATGTAATTGCTTCCCGCGGGCTGTAAAAAAATGCCGCTAAAAAATCACAGATTAAGTCCAGGTCCGCCATCGAGCAAAACACCTTTTATCGGTAGTGTAAGCAGTGAGGGGGAGGGCGTGGCGTACGGTGTTTGATGTGTATGGAACACCTGACGAAGGTGTTCACGAGAGATTTTTCATCCCCGGTGGTAATCATAACCTGGCCTTAACGACCCTGGCAGAGGAGGAGAGGGGGCGGGGCCTGAAACCCAAAGGACACCATCCAACCTACCAATCCACGAACACGACGGTGGGTCACCTTCAAGCACGACGGTACGACTGTGCGACTCTTAAACACGACGGTACGGTTCTTAAGGACGACGGTACGACTTAAACAAGACGGTACGGTACTTAAGCACGACGGTACGACTCTTAAACACGACGGTACGGTACTTAAGCACGACGGTACGGTGCTTAAGCACGACGGTACGACTTAAACAAGACGGTACGGTGCTTAAGCACGTCGGTACGACTCTTAAACACGACGGTACGGTGCTTCAAGCACGAGGGCACGACCCTTGGGTACGATGGCCTGGGCCTCTCACCTCACCATTAAGGGTCGTGTGCCGTCGCGAAAGCCATCACCGCTTTTCTATCTGGTGCTGGGAAAGTGAGCGAGTCTCTCTCTCTCTCTCTCTCTCTCTCTCTCTCTCTCTCTCTCTCTCTCTCTCTCTCTCTCTCTCTCGTAGATATGATTGCCCTACCCCCCTCCTCCCTCCTCCCCTCCAGCAGTCTGCCCGCCCAATCAGATTCTCCCCCTGTCAGTCCCACTCAAGCCCAACACTCCCCCGACGACCGACACTGGTGGACGGGGTACTTATCTAGCCACTTACCAGCACTTAAAAAGACACACCCTTCGCCGTCAGTCGGGCAGGCAGGCAGGCAGGACTGGCGCGTGATGCTCACCGCAGGGAACAAAAAATCTACGGCTTACGAAGAACGAACGTGTCGCGTGAGTTACGTGGCTTGTGGACGGAAAGCAAGCAGCCCACAAGTGGCTGAGGCAGAATGAAGATAATGAGAGACAGAGAGAGAGAGAGAGAGAAAAAAAAAAGGAGTGACACTTGACAGCCACTGAAGTGCTGGCTCACCGCGCAGCCATCACTAACCCCATCACGATCCCCAAGGCGGGGTAGTACCGGTGTAATATACACCTGCCTCCCTGGTCGGCTGGCTGCCTACCACCTGCTACCTACCAGGGAGAGAGAGAGAGAGAGAGAGAGAGAGAGAGAGAGAGAGAGAGAGAGAGAGAGAGAGAGAGAGAGAGAGAGAGAGAGAGAGAGAGACGGGGCGGAGGAAAACCTTCGTCCTCTCATACCTTGACAAATAAATAATCCAGAGCAAAATGGCTTTCCAGAATTCAGATTATATTTGCAGTTCTAGAATGAAATCATTCTGTAAGGCTCACGGTGATATATACACTGGCGAAATATAGATCTATAACACAAGGATAGATAGATAGATAGATAGACGGATAGATAGATAGATAGATAAATAGACAGATAAAGCCGTTACGATGTCGGGAGACCAAAGATTAATCATTAGATCCAGGTCATTAGCTGTGGATGCTGGTCATTAATTACGCGTCAGATAACAGGTCAGATTAAGGTCAGAGCAAGACAAGGTAATTAGGTTAGCCGATAACCTGAGACGAAATTCTTGAAGAGTTAATGTTATGAACAAGAGACAAGGTCGGTGGTAGTATGGCTGTATGGTCGATGGTTGTATGGTTATGGTAAGTGACTGTATGGCTATATGGATGTAAGGCCGGTGGTTGTATGGCTGTATGGTCGGTGGTTGTATGGCTGTATGGTCGGTGGATGCATGGCTGTATGGTCGGTGGTTGTATGCCTGTATGGTCGGTGGTTGTATGGGCTGTATGGTCGGTGGATGTATGGGCTGTGTGGTCGGTGGTTGTATGGCTGTATGGTCGGTGGTTGTATGGCTGTATGGTCGGTGGTTGTATGGCTGTATGGTCGGTGGTTGTATGGGCTGTATGGTCGGTGGTTGTATGGCTGTATGGTCGGTGGTTGTATGGTTGTATGGTCGGTGGTTGTATGGCTGTATGGTCGGTGGTTGTATGGTTGTATGGTCGGTGGTTGTATGGCTGTATGGCCGGTGGTTGTATGGCTGTATGGTCGGTGGTTGTATGGCTGTATGGTCGGTGGTTGTATGGCTGTATGGTCGGTGGTTGTATGGCTGTATGGTCGGTGGTTGTATGGCTGTATGGTCGGTGGTTGTATGGCTGTATGGTCGGTGGTTGTATGGCTGTATGGTCGGTGGTTGTATGGCTGTATGGTCGGTGGTTGTATGGCTGTATGGTCGGTGGCTGTATGGTCGGTGGTTGTATGGTCGGTGGTTGTATGGCTGTATGGTCGGTGGTTGTATGGCTGTATGGTCGGTGGTTGTATGGCTGTATGGTCGGTGGTTGTATGGTCGGTGGTTGTATGGCTGTATGGTCGGTGGTTGTATGGCTGTATGGTCGGTGGTTGTATGGCTGTATGGTCGGTGGTTGTATGGTTGTATAGTCGGTGACAGTACGGTTGTTTGGTTGGAGGTTGCACGGATGGCAGATGCATGGTCGGCTGTATGGTCTGATGGGCTACCAGCATGGTCGACTGGTTGGGCCTCGGTAGTACAGTTTCTCAACCAGACTCGAATGTGGAGGGGGTACGAGACGGACCTTTGGATGTATCACAGCAACGCGTGGACGAGGTATGAGAGAGAGAGAGAGAGAGAGAGAGAGAGAGAGAGAGAGAGAGAGAGAGAGAGAGAGAGAGAGAGAGAGAGAGAGAACAGGCGTGTCAGGAGGATATTCCCGTGGGATCTGAGGATCTGGGCGTGCAAGATGCTGGATGTCATCAAAATAGATCTGACTCCCAGAGTCAGCAGCTCCACGGTAGTTCCACCCCTCCCCTCCCAACACACACACACACACACACACACACACACACACATGCTACCATACAGTTCTTGTTGTGCTTAATGTATAATCTCTTATCCTTGCGGGGTTTTTTCTGTCATATACTGTCAGTCTCCCATGTAATTAATGCTTCAAAAATACATTATGTGTGTACAGTGTGTGTGTGTGTGTGTGTGTGTGTGTGTGTGTGTGTGCCATCACTGGCACAGGTCGGCTCGTGTGTAACTACAGTGAGGTGGGTTCTTAAGTGGATGTGTGGTGTCCAATGTGATAATCCACTTCATCCCAAACAAATTGAACCCATGGGTTTAATACTATTTACTTACAGTCTGCCATCCTTAAAAAAAAAAAAAAGTGGCAAATAAAACGTTCAAAATGATCTATTTACAATAAATATTTTCAACTACAGCATTATAAATAAGGGCAGAATTTTTTTTATGTTTCATTTCACATTTCAAAATACATTTCTTCTCTCTTTCCTCTCTTATTTACTGCTGTTGTTTTTCTTTACACAGTTTGTTAATATTTTTTCCGTTGTTTCCCGTCAATATTATGGTTTCATCGTTTTCCTTCGTCATCGTTTTCTTCAGAGAATATTCTGTCCTGATTTACATTCTATCATTCTCTCTCTCTCTCTCTCTCTCTCTCTCTCTCTCTCTCTCTCTCTCTCTCTCTCTCTCTCGTTTCAAAATTTTCCTCTTTTTTCTGAATATTTTCCTCTCGAGTTCTATCTCTTCCCCTTATTATATAAAAATATCTTATCTCACTCTCCCTTTTTTCCTTTTACTTTTTTTTCGTGACACTGTTTTTCATACCGCTTCGTTTCGTTTTCAGGTTACCTCATCGTTTTTTGTCGTTCATGGTCGTTAGTCGTCGCTACCTCATCGTCTTTTTTTTGTCGTTCGTGGTCGTTAGTCGTCGCCTGTGCTGTATTGCAAAGCTTTCACACTTTCTCATATTTTTTTCTTCTTTTGCCTTCGCCTCCTCTCAGCCCGCCTGTAGGCTTTGCCTTCAACCACCCGTACTTTTCAGTGGAAAACATATGCAAATTTTTTAACATTCGCTTTTAGAAGGTGAGCGCAAAGTCACTCTTCCCCCCCACACCCCTCTCACCCTCACCCTTATATAAACTTTTCCCCCTCTTTCTGCATTCAGCCAACCCCAACGCACTCCCAAGTGAAACGGGCGGCCAACCCCAACCCACTCTGCATGAGGCAAACAGCCAACCCCAACCCACTCTGCATGAGGCAAACAGCCAACCCCTACCCACTCTGCATGAGGCAAACAGCCAACCCCAACCCACTCTGCATGAGGCAAACAGCCAACCCCAACCCACTCTGCATGAGGCAAACAGTCAACCCCAACACACTCTGCATGAGGCAAACAAACCAAACCCAACCCACTCTTCATGAGGCAAACAGCCAACCCCAACCCACTCTGCATGAGGCAAACAGCCAACCCCAACCCACTCAACATGAGGCAAACAGCCAACCGCAACCCACTCTGCATGAGGCAAACAGCCAACCCCAACCCACTCTGCATGAGGCAAACAGCCAACCCCAACCCACTCAACATGAGGCAAACAGCCAACCCCAACCCACTCTTCATGAGGCAAACAGCCAACCCCAACATGAGGCAAACAGCCAACCGCAACCCACTCTGCATGAGGCAAATAGCCAACCCCAACCCACTCAACATGAGGCAGTCAACCCCAACCCACCCCGCATGAGGCAGGCAGGCAGTCAGCACCGTCTCCCTCATAAAACTCCTTATCAAACGTATTTCTTTCCCTTCTTTATCAAGTGTTGGGAAATGAAGGCGAGCAGCAGCTGGTGGTGGTGGTGGTGGCGGGAGAGTTTTACACTGATACAGGATGGGAGAGGCCAGGCTGGGTGTGTGTGTGTGTGTGTGTGTGTGTGTGTGTGAAAGGGTGGGGGAGATGTATGGGGGGAGAAGGGGGGGGGGGTCGAGGGTTGATATAGAGCGGTGCGGGTAATGTACATTATCTCTCTCTCTCTCTCTCTCTCTCTCTCTCTCTCTCTCTCTCTCTCTCTCTCTCTCTCTCTCTCTCACACACACACACACACACACACACACACACACACGCACGCACATACAGAAACATACATACAGACACACACATATGCCTACAATGTAATACTATGACCACGAAAAAACGCGCTTGGGTTGAGGTGACCAGGGTGTTTACGTGTCTCGAGACCCAGGCCCACCATACAACCGTAATCTGTCAACTTTTCCCCAACCTCCCCCCAAAAAAATACTTAATGAGACGTGGGAATTTTTTGAATAAGGTATTAGGCAATCTACACAGCCTTGGGGAAAGACGATATTTGTCCCCTCTCACAACGGGAAGTGTGTCTATCTATCCATCTATCTGCCCATTCATCTATCTACCTACCTATCTATTTATGTACCTATCCATCTATCTACCTATCTATCTACGTATATATCTATCTATCTCTACATTGTTGGAAAGGATCACAATTTTGCGCGTGATCAAGATATTCCTATGAGTCCACGGGGTAAATGAAACACGAAAAGTTCCCAAGTGCACTTTCGTGTTATAATCACATGCTTACCAAATGGCGTCCTAGCTTCGTCTCTTCGATGTATATCAACTGACTGTTATATTTCTCTCTTGTGTCTCCCTTGATGATGTGATTATTACACGAAAGTGCACTTGGGAACTTTTCGTGTTTCATTTTCCCCGTGGACTAATATGACTATCTCTACATATATATATATATATATATATATATATATATATATATATATATATATATATATATATATATATATATATTGCAGATCCTTACTGAGAAACTACAGTGTTGCCAGCGTGCCTCTCGTGCCTTGCCTTAGTCACGAGACAAGTCGACGTAAACATTTCAGAGTATTATAACCTTTAGGTCGCCACATCAGAGAGCCGACAGGTCCTTCCCGGCGCGCGCGCCCCCCACCCACCTGGGTTGGATCCAGGTGGTCAGGGATGGGAATAGGGGGGGGGGGAGGAATTGAATATCTCGGCCTGAGTGGGTGAAGGGATGGGTTTTACGAGGTAAAAGTTGGACGAGGTTTTTACCGGGGGTTCATGAGCATGCAGCCATCCGTAGTATACTGATGGAAAATGAGATGAAAATCAATGATGAAAAAAGAAGTAATAATGATAATGTTATCAGGACTTGCGAGATGCAGCCAAACTGCAGTATATTTGGTCATTTTCTTAGCCTGAGTTGGTTGTCTGAACTTTGGCCCTGGTACTGAGGAGGGAGTTTTACACTCTCGTGTGTGTGTGTGTGTGTGTGTGTGTGTGTGTGTGTGTGTGTTTGTGTGTGTGTGTTTGTGTGTGTGTGTGTGTGTGTGTGTGTGTGTGTGTGCGTGCGTGTATGTGTGCGTGTGTGTGTAATGACTGGCCAAGACTAACTTTGGCACAAAGTCTTGTTTAATGAGAACCCGCTCTCGAAGTGCCATTACTGGTACAGGTCGGGTGTGTGTGTGCTCGAGGTGCCATTACTGGCACAGGTCGGTCCGTGTGTAACTATATAGTGTGGTGGCCCCTTAACTGGATGTGTGTGTGTGTGTGTGTTGTGTATAATACGAACTGCTTCATCCCGCACGATCTTATGTGATCAAACGATCGCCCACAATGAATCACCTTAGATCTCCGAGTCGACTAAATAACATCGTTACAGTTATCATCTTTTCTTCGCCGAATTCCACGTCTATATAAAAGTCTTACAAGGGAGCGCGACAGCAAGCTCTTGGGAGGTATATAAAAGATGTACATTTCACGTCCCTGTTCCTGACAGTTCTCAAAATATCGTTTTAAAAGACGTAAAATATTTAAGATGAGAGGAGATAGACCAGGGGCAGGGAATTCTCCCGTTTTCTATGCTGGCGACGGGGGGGGGGGGGGGGGGGGGAGAGTTTTCTAAATTGAAAAAACTTTCTTCGCCTCCCGCCCACCTCCCGCCAATACGGATTTCGGTATTTTAAAAAAGTTTGGTTTAAGGATTTAGTGAAAACAGGGGAAGACGATATATATATATATATATATATATATATATATATATATATATATATATATATATATATATATATATATATATATATATATATATATATATATATATATATATATATATATATATATATATATTCCCATGAGTCCGCGGGGAAAATGAAACACGAGAAGTTCCCAAGTGCACTTTCGAGTAATAATCACATTTCTTGTGTCTCCCCTGATGATGCGATTATTACACGAAAGTGCACTTAGCAACTTATCGTGTTTCATTTTCCCCGTGGACTCAAAGGAATATACACGCTTACGCGCAAAATTGTGATCCTTTCCAATATATATATATATATATATATATATATATATATATATATATATATATATATATATATATATATATATATATATAAACGATATGCCAATAGACAGTATTAAAATACAGATGACGATAGCCCCACAATGGTCTAAAAATCAAAACAAATCTCAAAAAAAAAGATAAAAATCTTACAAAGTAACAACATATTTAAGGATGTCATCAACGAGCCATATAGACTGGGAACAGTGGAGGTTGAAGGCGGGTGTGTATGAACTGGCAATACTGACATCACCCCGACCATCCGACCGGGTTATATGGGGGAAATTGGCTTCACCGAATCCAATTTTCATACGACGATTCTTGGATTGGATTCTCTGCCCAGCTTCCTGTGCGGTGGTGTCCTGGGTTATGTATAGCTCCAGGCTGACGTCCGGCCAGCATGCCCGCGTTATTTACTCTCTCTATTATCTTCTCTCTTCCGTTCCGTACGTCCGTTGTCTTGGTGGACTGACCCGGTGGTTCGGTGTTCCATCTCGCCCGGTTCACCTTAAAATGAAAAGTGAGTCTTTGGATATTTCCCCCCTCCCTTGAAAAACGATGAGCTCACCTCGCTAATCTAACCCCTTACTATCTATCCGTTCAATTACATCTATCCTCATGGCGTCAGCAGCTATCATTATTAATTTCTGGCGTCAGCAGCTGTTGCCCATTAATTTCTGGCGTCAGCAGTTGCCATTTACCAATTCCACTGTCGTCACACTGAGGGGGGAATGAAGGCGTGAATGCTGATTGCACTGCAGCTCCGGCAGTGAACGGTCGAGACCCCCTCATACTGTTGACGAGTTTGTGTGTGTGTGTGTGTGTGTGTGTGTGTGTGTGTGTGTGTGTGTGTGTGTGTGTGTGTGGCCGGGTCCAGCAGCGCCTCTGAAATGGTGGAACCAGGCGTTATAATCTCATTCTGAAATGGGGATGATAATAATGAGCTTTTGGAAACGTTTTAAGATGTGATGAAGACGTGTTGACTGCGGAGGCAACGCGGTGGAGGGAGGGAGGCAGGGAGGGAGGGAGGGAGGGAGGGAGGGAGGGAGGGAAGGAGGGATGCAGGGAGATAGTCAATTTTTCATTGCCAGGGTTGTTTATGGATGAAGATGATAGGGGCGGTCGGTCGTTCATGACGTGGGTGATTAACTTTACCGTGGCGATGAGAGGGTATAATGGTAATTAGATTTATACGAGGGAGGGAAGGGAACAAACAAGACGGGGCCGTCAAACCCCCAAACGAGACCAGGACCATAACATGTTACTGCAGTGTGGCGTTCACCCACCACCTCCCCCAGCAGCGGTGGTGGGTGAACGGGTGAAGCCTCACCTCACTATCGTCTGTGACACAGGGGCCTGTGGATGTCTGAGGGGTGAAGGAAGGAATCCGGACAAAGAAAATTATAAAAGTTTGGGTTAGTTCGGGAGGGAGGAGGGAGGAGGGGTAGGGCAGTAGGCAGCGGAATGAGGAAACGAAGAAAAAAAATATATGGCGGGAGTTAGGAAGATAGATAAACCTCATCATCCAAGGCGACGTCAAAGTTTGGAGGTTCCGAGGTCCACGTGGCCTCCAAGATGGTGGACCTCCAAGATGAGGGAGTGACAGCACACACACACACACACACACAACTCACGTTAGTCCAGAGAGTTGTATGAAAGTGGAGAGAGTTCGGGAGACGGGCCCCCGCCAGTAGAAAACTCCCTTTCCCCATGCCATGCCCGACCCAACACAAACACACACATAATGACAAAACCAGTAGACTTGTCCACCAACACCCAACACCCACCCACACACACACACACACACCCACACACACCAACACCCACCAACATCCACACCCACACCAACACCCAACACCCACCCACACACACCAACGCCCACACACACCCACACCAACACCCACACCCACACCAACACCCACACACGAAGTGGGCGCCTCTCCACTCTCCTCCCTCTTTGGTTCCACACAACACAGTGTACACGGGCGACACATCAGAAGCACCACTCCCAATCGTCGTGTGTGTGTGTGTGTGTGTGTGTGTGTGTGTGTGTGTGTGTGTGTGTGTGTGCGTGTGTGTGTGTGTGTGTGCGTGTGTGTGTCTACACCACCATCATCTCCCCTTCCTCCCCCCACACCAGCCCCCTGCTGTACCCCCCCCCCACCCCCCCGGGTGCATCACACCTCCAAGAGCCACACTCCTCACCCCTCCCCTCCCCCCCACATCCTCCACCTCCACAACATTTACTTACGGGGTAAAAAAGGGAACTCATCTGGGGGGGGGGGGTGTCCTCCTGGCCAAGGTGACCCCACCACAGCCAACATCTCCACCACACCCTCCTCCACCCCTCCTATTCCACCCCTCTCCCACTCCACCTCTCTCCTCCCCTGCGGGGCTCATTTGCATATCAGAATGAGTTTATAACACAATGATTTGCATAATTACCGTGGGTCTGGGGAAGAAGGAGTCGGAGGTACGAAGGGACACGACACGACTGTTCCGGGGGGCAACTGGTTTTCTGAGGGTGTACAGTGCGCGGGTGGTAGTGCGAACGGTGGGTGAAAAGGCTGAGTGTGTGTGTGTGTGTGTGTGGGAGGTCCTTGAGGAGGTGCGACGCTGGAATGTGTACGGGAATCCCTATCTGGACAGACCAGGAATCATGGAATTAATGAGTGCCAGTCTATACAGCGCAGGGGGTCTCCTGTCTATACAGCGCAGGGGGTCTCCCGTCTATACAGCCCAGGGGGTCTCCCGTCTATACAGCCAGGGAGTCTCCCGTCTATACAGCCCAGGGGGTCTCCCGTCTATACAGCCCAGGGGTCTCCCGTCTATACAGCCCGGGGGGATGGGAGATCTATATAGCCCTAGAAGGGCCCGCGTCTATACAGTACTGGGGCGCCCCTGTCTCACCTGGACAATCAGGAGGTTAACCAGGTCTGGTATAATTCAGAAAATCTTCAACTTAATTTTACCCCAAAGAGAAAACCTACAATATATCTACAGTCCTTGATATATATGCCTGTATAATGGGCTTCCCCTGATATATACCTGCATGCTGGGCTTCCCCTGATATATACCTGTATGCTGGGCTTCCCCTGATATATACCTGCATGCTGGGCTTCCCCTGATATATACCTGCATGCTGGGCTTCCCCTGATATATACCTGCATGCTGGGCTTCCCCTGATATATACCTGCATGCTGGGCTTCCCCTGATATATACCTGCATGCTGGGCTTCCCTTGATATGTACCTGCACGTCGGGCTTCCCCTGAAACACAGTCTAAACCACTTACATGTCCTGATACACAATCTCACGTCCGCCATGATCTTCACGAACGTCCCCCCCTGATATATACTCAAACACGTCCCCCAGATCTTCACTCGCACGTTCCCCTGACATACATACATATGCACGAGACGTCCCTAAAGTCGGTGGTGAGGGTACGAGATGAGGGAGCGGCAGCACGGTATATGTCAGGGGGCTGAGTGATACAATGGGTCGTCTCCTCGGGAAAACAGGTTTAGGCTCCACGGGGAAAAAAACAAGTGGAAAAAAAAGATGGAAATAAAACAAGTAGGTCGGTTCATATTTCCAGTACACCAGACAGACAGACAGACAGACAAACTTTAAAAACAGCGGTATTCAATAAACACACTAAGAGAACTGGATATAAAACAATAAGAACATCAGTAATAAAGGAGAACATCTGCTCTATCAAGATATACTGTACTATTACCACGACACAAAGGGTGTAGTCGGACCCTAATTATGCAGTCTTAAAAAAAATGACGAAGTCCCCGCTCGTCGTCTGCCGGATTTCAACCCCACACATGAAGGAAAACGGGAAGATCACAAGCTGGGCGCTGTGCACGGGATGCCCAACATTTAAACATAAGATACAACATTAGAAAAAAAAAAAAAAAAAAGAGAATAAAATTCTCGCAGTTTGAAAGCAGTTTGGTCGAGATGGTTTACAACGAAATTCCCCCACACACACCCCCGCTATCAGGAACTTCTGGGGGAAAATGGACTGTCACGTTATTTAGTTAACCTCATTAACATATCAGTTATATATAAATATATATATATATATATATATATATATATATATATATATATATATATATATATATATATATATATATATATTCTAATGTCTGGTGTCACTTATAAAACCACTTCTAAAGCGTCAGCAGGGCGGGAGCAAGACCTGCACTCTCCTCAGGCCAACCAACCGAGGCAATTACTTGTTACGTTACGACTCAATTACTTCCGTTAGTACATTAGCAGCCGGAGGTTATATACGTACAAGGAAGCGTCGCCGGCTTGGTTGTATCAAGATGATTCTCGTTATATATATATATATATATATATATATATATATATATATATATATATATATATATATATATATATATATATATATATATATATATATTCCTATAATTCCACGGGGAAAATGAATCATGATAAGTTCCCAAGTGCACTTTCGTGTAATAATCACATCATCGGGGGAGACACAAGAGAGAAATATAACAAGTCAGTTGATATACAACGAAGAGACGTTGCTATCCCTCTCAAATCAAACTTTGTAGCCAAAAACCAAATTCCAAAGACTACATCTATCATCTCCATCTATAAACTTCAGTCTACACGGGACGACTAACGATATAGATCATAGTCTACAACGAAAGGACCACCACACTACCAGTGTGGGGGAGGGCATCACGTCGTCGACCCAGCCGTGCCATCGTATATATAAGGAACTGTAACCTGGGGGACTGGAATCTCTCTCACGCTCGATTTCCTCCTCCATAACGAGTGACAGGAGGTTATGAGTCTTATCGGCCTGGATCCCTTATGGAGACGGTAATCTAGGCTTCGTCCACGGATTCCGACCCTTTGCAATCCTGCCTCTACGGCTCCGCTGCCCGCCGGATCTGGCGATCTATAGTTCGCAAGTATGGAAAGAAGTATTCCCAGGAAGGAAGAGCCGACTCCATGTTTTCCTGTAAAGTGAGTGTGTGTGTGTGCGTGTGTGTGTGTGTGTGTGTGTGTGTGTGTGTGTGTGTGTGTGTGTGTGTGTGTGTGTGTTGTGTTGTGTTGTGTTGTGTTGTGTGTGTGTCTGTTGTGTTGTGTGTGTGTGTGTGTGTGTGTGTGTGTGTGTGTGTGTGTGTGTGTGTGTGTGTGTGTGTGCACAGTGGGTTTCGTTGAACACAAATCCATTTCAAATGGTTTATAACCTTACCTACACTCTACCGTGTACGGTTGGAATCGAATAATGGCTTCTCAAAAAGTCAGACTCCGTGAGACGAAAACATTACGAGGCAACTGATATATCAACAAACCCGCTTCATCCATTTCCCAGCCAACATATTTCATTTACCATCCCACCGGCTCACACTTCGTCCCGGTATCCTGTTAACATCACAGGAGTATACATACAGACAGACATGCGACCAGCCAGCCAATCATCACACACACAAATACACACACACACACACACACACACACACACACACACACACACACACACAATTATAAAATTCCACGTGATAAATATCTTACTTAGACCATTTTAGCTCTTTCTCCCCCCTACTGAAGGCTGTTTGAATAACTAGTAGGCTACCTATATTCAAGCCTAAGAGCAGCCAAGGTCAATATTAAGTTATAATCACCAACGGGAAAAAATCGACAACATCATTTTAAAATATTCGAGACCATAAACGCTCGTGTGTAAATAGTCTACCATAAACGTCAGAGATAAGAAAATATAAATTAGTCTCCGCTGGTGTAATCACAGCCCAGAAGACGAGACGACTCCTTACGCTGCCAGCAAACTGACGCCAGGGAAATGGCTCTCTCTCTCTCTCTCTCTCTCTCTCTCTCTCTCTCTCTCTCTCTCTCTCTCTCTCTCTCTCAAATAATGACTCGGAGCTTTTCAGGACGAGGAAACTCTCCATTACTTTTGACACGACCCAGACATCCACCTTCAGAGCCCAATGCACTTTTAGCTACACTGGGGGCCGACCTGTGCCAGAAATGACACCCTGAACACACACACACACACACACACACACACACACACAAAACCAGTGCCAATAATGGCACACTGAGCATACACAACCGACCTGCGCCAGTAATAGCTCACCAAAAATCAGCTGTCACTGACAAGTACCTGTGTCAAGCTTATCTTTACACACACACACACACACACACACACACACACACACACACACACACACACACACTCACACACACACACAAACACTCCAGCGGATCCAAATAAGAAAGTTAGTCTTGAGGAATTATGAAGATAATTCAAACAGAGGGCGTGGTAACCTCCTTAGGAAATATGATTAAGAAGGCGATAAGTCAAATATTGGACTTGTTAACAGAGTTAGTGGAGATGTTGGGTCGAAGACCCGGCTCTCTCTCTCTCTCTCTCTCTCTCTCTCTCTCTCTCTCTCTCTCATGGTTATATATATATATATATATATATATATATATATATATATATATATATATATATATATATATATATATATATATATATAACCATGAAAAAAAGGTGTGAATATATTCCAGAAACGCTAAAACTATACCACTATGACACTAAAAATCCTAAAACGTTTTTAAAAACATACTAGTTCCATTATTAATACTATTATGGAAATGAGAATACGTCAGAGCTGGAAACATGACATATTATATAAAGTATGACAATAATTCATCACGGTTAGATAACACTATATTCGCTAGTCGACCGAATTCGAGTGTGGGACATTAACGCAGACCGGACACATTAACGTGTAGTTAAGCCAATGGGACATAAACGACTATACGTACGTTCCTGCATGACCAATGGGATCCTTGAACACGACGGTACGACCCTCGAGCACGACGGAACGACCCTTGACCACGACGGGACGACCCTTGACCACCACGACGGGACGACTCTTGGGTATTTACAGGCCAGGTCATCACACCCAAGGATTGTACCGTCGTGCTCGAGGGTCGTACCGTCAAGCTCGAGGGTCGTAACGTCGTGCTCGAGGGTCGTACCGTCAAGCTCGAGGGTCGTACCGTCAAGCTCGAGGGTCGTACCGTCGTGCTCGAGGGTCGTACCGTCAAGCTCGAGGGTCGTACCGTCAAGCTCGAAGGTCGTACCGTCGTGCTCGAGGGTCGTACCGTCGTGTTCCAACAGGTTCGCCATGTCTTAGATCCTTTATTGTTGACGCAAGAAGCTTAGGGTCAAGCACCGCTACGCTTAAGCTTTTGGATCGTCATGTTTCCCCAGTTTTCCCCTTACAATCAACCCAGCTTAATTAAGCTGAGCCCACCATCACACACACGCCCTTCCTCATCCACTACACAAACAATATACTGTTGGGGGTGATACCAAGTGGCGGGCCCCACTGTATGTACTGGAGAAAGATAATAAATACCTTACACACGTAATCTGTCGACTTACCTCTTTTTAAAAGACATAATTCATCCAGCGAGCCGTAATACATGACATCATCATCATAATAATAACAATAACAATAACAATAATAATAATACCACCACCCTTTAAAATGTAATGAATGTAATAAGTGTAAAAAACAAGAAAAATTATAATTAGACTTACCCGTAAAACATTGCAATGTTGTCGTTTCAACTGCTCTCATCACAACCCTGAAATATAAGGACAAATTACATTATATATATATATATATATATATATATATATATATATATATATATATATATATATATATGAGAGAGAGAGACTAGTTTGAATATTACAACTGTAGCAGAAATTAGTGATACTTGAAATACCTACAGTTGAATTTAACTCGGGATAAAATCCCGCTTCACAATGTATGTGCTCAGTCCAGGAACGCAATAATTCCCGCCACTTTTACCTCTCCATCTAACGAAAACGAGGGACGGTTTTTCGAAGCGTTGTTGATATGAATGTTTGAATTCGCAACGAAAAAGGTGGATTACATTAATCATTTTGCCCCGGCTCTGTCACCTTCAATGGGCTGAACCAAACATTCCTTCAGGACAAAAAAATGTTTAAGTCATAAATTCGTAACTGCACTCGGATGAAAACAGTTTGAGTTATCATACCTTGAAATGCGCATTATTACAGTATAGGAAACCAAATTACAGAGCGTATTACAGTGCCCTCGCGTGACTTACTTAAACCTTAATGAAATATAACCAATACAGAACAGAATTATCATATTACAGACCGTATTACAGCGCCCTGACGTGAATCAGTCAAACCTTAATGAAATATAACCAATACAGAACATTACAGAAGAGAACTGTTATCATACGACTGGAAAAAAAGAGGAGGTAATCTCAGATCACGACTGAAGCAGTTCATTCGAACATAGTGAGACTGAAGCATTAGATATGTAGTCGAGGAGTGAAGCGTTTGGATGTGAAGCCAGAGTGAAGCGACCGTCTCGAACACACACAACCCCACGACCAATACTCCAGTACATCTCGAGACAATGTTTGACCGATGTTGAGACAAGAGAACTGAACATTCATGTACTAGAACACTGTGTATCAGATCACAAGGTCGACAGAGAAGCTGTAACCTGAACCAATTTCAACAGAATGTAACCCATCTCAACATCATTATATAATCTGAAAACTTCACTATACAATATAACCTCAATATATCTATATCAGACGAAATAAGGTCAAGGTAGTCATACGTACAGTGAGAGTGTACGTGGTCATACAATCATGAAGAAGGTGTTCAGGATCCTTCGCATATGACCAACCCACCTGTAGACCACATCTTCAGCAACGGACACATATCTACCTCAAAGAGCCATCTACACACACACACACACACACACGACCTCTGCCAGTACAGACATCCACGAGAACGATCGTGTTACTGGAGGCAGCCCTCGAGCCAGGCTTGGACCTGGCCTTATTGGTGAACCCCCTGAGCACGCGTCGTCACGACCCTTGGGTGAGACTGGGTTGGCCCTTAAACCTAACCCTTAGACCATCAACGCCACCCAAGGGTCGTGCCGTCGCGACGTGCTGTAGGGTCGTGCCGTCGAGACGTGCTGTAGGCAGGGTCGTACCGTCGCGCTGTGCTGTAGGCAGGGTCGTACCGTGGCGTTCCCCCCAGCCTACAATACACAGCCAGGCAACGAGATGTAACGTATTAGAATAATCTACTTCGTGAAAGAGATCAGGTTGCCCAGGTGAGGCAGCAAGAGCATTATGTCGTCATAAATCTCCCCCCCCACCCTTTCCCCTCCTCCCTCATCCACCCCTCTCCCCTCCTCCCTCATCCACCCCTCTCCCCTCCTCCCTCAGTAGAATGGAAGAAAGAGAGAGAGAAAAAAAAGAGGGGACCAGGTAATATGTCGAACCCGTCAACCCGGTGATTGGCTCAGCTCGGCTCAGTGTCCTTCCTTCGGAGGAAGAGAGAGAGAGAGAGAGAGAGAGAGAGAGAGAGAGAGAGAGAGAGAGAGAGAGAGAGAGAGAGAGAGAGATCTGTGGACTCCATTGGGATCACAGATATACGGATACAAATGTATATATTATTCCAAATATTTTTATCTTCTTATAATGCCCAAGGGTACGCGCGTGCGTATCACTTTTTTTTTTTCATAATTAGTTATTCTTCTCATCTATTCGACCACGTATCCAAGCTGTGGGGTTTTGATAACCGAGTCAAGGAGACCAGTGGGACGACTATAAAAAATAATGAAGCATTGGACTCACATCACCAAAAATCTGTGGGAGAAAGTTTACGAAAACTCACTCGAACCATTTGCAAGAAGCGGGAGGAGAGTCTACGGTAGCGAGTGGCTTGGGTGGATCAGTAGACGAGAGTGGGAGGCGAGTAGATGGGAGTGGAAGGCGAGTAGACGGGAGTGGAAAGCGAGTAGATGAAAGTTAAGGTGGGCAAGAAATGGGGGCAGGAGGAACACGTGGCAACACTGAGCCTCTTTAGCACTGTAGCCATTTTTCTAAAACTTCAATTCTTTTATTCTTTTTTTTAATCGTCCATTCCATTCCTTTTAAAATTCGTCTTTTACCCACTCGCGCACGGAAGAAAAATACTGACTCGAGGAGATGTCTCGGAAACGCGCACTTCCTTCTGTCCTCTGACATACCATAAGCATCCTAGAATGATAAAGAAAGTTCTCGTATAAAACATTCTTATAACGAACTTTACAGTAATGTAGGACCCCGTTTCCGTTTTCTATAAGGATGATTACGCTACGCCGGGCGATAAAATTTTTCCAGATGTGTACACGTGGATGGCCAATGAACGATACTCCTCGTTTTCAAGTGACTAGAGAACTTCAGAAACTACAAAACGGACCAAAAATATGGGGCAACTGGCGAGGGGAAAGAGAGACGAGTCTGTTGTTATTTCGGTAAAACACACCAATTCAAGTCTTCCATGATCTAACAGTTGTTGCCACTATCGTTACGGAGAATCAAGACTCCTGTTGTGTGACCTTGCACAGTGTATCCTTCCCAATTAGGTCGTTGTTAACACCACTTTGAGCAACCCAGAAGACATCCTATGACTCAAGAGTTGGGACACTTAGCTTCATCAACAGTCGTATGATGGGAACAGTATCAAAGACCTTCAAGCAGTCCAGGAATATATATATATATATATATATATATATATATATATATATATATATATATATATATATATATATATATATATATACATAGTTTATATAGTTTATACTGATACCTGATTACCTTCAGCAAGACCTTGGAAGTCACGATCAGTAGGGAGACCCAGTCATCATAATTCAGGGCTACTTCCCTGTCACCTTACTTTAAACACTGCCACAACACCGCCTCTCTTCCATGCTGGTGGAACTTATCCTTTGTTGAGGGACGAATTTCAACATGGCCGAGAGTGTCATTAAAAAATAAAAGGGGGTCTGTGTAACAGACCTTACAGTACAGGCGGTGGGAAGTCACTGAGTTCTGTGTGGGTCTGGCTCCCTCACCAGCCTCGTCACTTGGCTGGACTGACCTCGATATCCTCCCCTGCGTCTTGCCCTTCCCTGGCGGCTGGCAGTATTGGTGCATCCGGGTCTTCACACTTCGGAACTACGTGTGTGTGTATGTGTGTGTGTGTGTGTGTGTGTGTGTGTCCCTCTCTTCACAGTCTGTAT
The DNA here is from genome assembly GCF_036320965.1 of Panulirus ornatus. Lineage (NCBI taxonomy): Eukaryota > Metazoa > Arthropoda > Malacostraca > Decapoda > Palinuridae > Panulirus > Panulirus ornatus. The sequence goes on from NC_092282.1 coordinate 7,954,759, forward strand.
CTCTCCTCTCCTCTCTCTTCCACAATGGCAGGAAGGGCGGGGTTGATGCGTCGCGGAGTGAGAGTTCGCTCTTTTCGATATATCGTAAAAGCTTCGCCATACTTAAGGTCGATGGGCCCCTCGCGTGCGTTCCCTGCTGCTCGTCCCGACCCCATCCTGGCTCAGGTAACCCTGTTGGAGGGAACCTGAGGGAGCAAGGCTCTCTACCTGCCCTGTGGCTGCAGGGGTACGGCGGGAGAGGGTGGTACGAGCGTAGAGGTAAATCACTCTCCTTCTGTTTAGAAAGATGATGTGCGAGAAATGACAGCAAAACTGATAGTCAAGACGTCCTCACAGACATAAACAAAGGATTAAATCCTCACAGACATAAACAAAGGATTTAATCCTACTGAGAACAAAGTATCAGAGAGACAACGCGATGGTAAAGAAACGAGGTCATATGTCGTAGGCCTCTTAAATTTCCAAGAGAGAGTAAGCTCTACTTTGGAGAAGAGAAGGATGGATGGACTGTTCGTATCTGCTGACTGCTACAAATGTATGTGGCACTGCAACCACATGAGAGGCTTTCAAAGTTGGACATTCATGCAGAAATAAGGAAGAGACTAGTGTGATCGAGAGAACATTATCTTAACACAGGCGAACTGAGAACTCACATCAGACTTTCTCCAACTGGAAGGTCATCATCAGTGGCGTGCTACAGGACCATGTTTTAGGACCACTCCTCTACCTGAACCAGGTAATGGACTTGCCAGAGGAATTCAGAGCCACGCCTGAATGAGTTTGCGGATGATGTCTGGGTCATGAGGGAGTGAAAAGCGAAGAGAGTTGAGTCAACGCACAAAGGAACCGAGACAAACACCGAAGTTGGTGTGATCGATGGCTGATGACATTATGTAACGTAATGTGGGAGGGAGACAGAAGAAGAAGGCCCCAGATATTATCTAGAAGGGAAATAAACTATAGGAGTTGACAGCGCCCCTAACCTGTCGCTTGAGTCCCACATTAGGAGAACAGTAAAGAAGACGAACAATTTGCTGGCAAGCAATAAAATAGCATACAATATAATCAGCGACTTTAGGCAGGAACTAGAATATACTTCTTAAGAGTGTGTGTGGGTGGGTGGGTGTGTGTGGAAGCAAGTCATTACAGAACAATCAGATAAAGAAGGAAACAGCTAAATTTGTGTAGGTACAAAGGAAACAGCAAAATTTGTGTAGGTACAAAGGAAACAGCAAAATTTGTGTAGGTACAAAGGAAACAGCAAAATTTGTGTAGGTACAAACTGTTCAAAATATTTTCCCGCGTGTGTAGCCAATTGCATTACCTCAGGACGGAGCTGCCAGCATTACCAACAGAAGAAACGGAACATGGAACTTAACCAACTCGCTTGGCCATTATCTAACTTTACACAGTTTGAATAAAAATAGAAAAGTTTTTAATGGCTTGGGCTTCCATTAGTGTATAAGAGCATTAAATACCTCATAAGTCTCTCCAGAGGATGGGTGGATCCGTAATACACTCGAGTGGAAGCCGAACTAATAAAAGATATGGCTTTCCCTTCCGTCAAAACCTCTGATATACACCACACTCCTGCCTCGGGAACCCCTGGTGTTGCGTGGTTGTCCGCGTGATGTGAGTAGGTGCAGGAAAACTGAGGAATGCGCTGCGTCCTCACAATGGAAGCTGCTGCGTCTTAGGCAAAAGGTGGGGGGGGGGTCCTTTTAATACGTAGACTTGTTGTCTGTAGCGTCGGAAAGAAGGGGTCGTGTCCAGAACGCAGAGGAGAGTGTGTAACTTGCGCATGTCTGGGGAGCGTAGTTCCAGGTGGGTACATGTTTAGTGGAGTGGATTTGAAGAACTGTCTGGGTGGGGTGGGGGTGGGGCGTTGTTTAGTGCCTGTCGAGTTATTTTTGTGTGTTTATGTTTCGTCAGGGTTGTTTTTGTTGTGGGAGGGCAAGGATCTGTGGGTAGAGGCTGCTGAGGTGTGAGGCACGGAAGGGAATTTGAGTGCGTGGCTTCGGGGAGGAGGTCGAGCGTGTGGCTGAGGCAAGGGGTTAGAGTGCGTGCTGGTGTCGAAGTCATATTCACCAGTCCAACGAGAGAGAATTTTTACGATATAATGGCTTTATAATTCCTACTGGAACAAAAAAAAAAAAAAAAAAAAAAAAAAACAGCAGCCAACACTTGCGTATGAGCAACCTGTCACAACATTTTGACATCCAGTTCGTAGACACGTTATCCCAACCTATCTATTAGAGTTTAGGTGCAAAAATCTATTTAAGATTTTATTTTGTTTAAGGTATCTGAAACTTTTTGGTATAATCATCGGTGTCAATAATTTTCTGTCACTCGTAAAAAATGTAATTATGAAATGGCAGACAGGAAACAGATTCATATCTGTTCGTTGCGAACGTCGGTGTGATTAATTTCTGTGGTTACGAGTATAAAGTCTTGTACTCGTGTTGCTGTTTCTCTTAACCTCATCTTTAATCCTATAATTGCACACACACACACACACACACACACACACACACTAGCCTAAGCTAGATGATTATCCATCGACTATCCCTGAGGGGAGGATGAACACCTGGGTTGGATAGGGGCCACCCGCCACGCCTACGATTCGAACCCCTGGGGTGCCCGACCCCGGGCGGGCCTGGGCTGATTCATGGTCAGTAACGCTTACTACAGCACGGAGCCACGCACCAAGTGAATTCTTCCCAGTTGACAGAAATCCTCACCTCCTGTATTATCATCTTCCAAAAGAGAGAGCAAATGAAGGCACCAGGGCAAGGGTTAATCCTTCAAAGACCAGTCGTCTGTTCTTGACGCTACCTGGCTAACGCGAGAAATGGCAAAGAAACGCGTGAGAAATGTTATTACTATTACTATCATTACCGTCATTAACATAAGTATCAAATATAAATACTTCCCACGTATTCCCCGCGTATCGTAAAAGGCGACTAAAAGGGGAGGGAGCAATCATCCTCTCCAGTTTCGACTTTTCCAAAAGGAACAGAGAATGTGGCCAGGTGAGGATTTTTCCTCCCGCTCAATCCTCTTGTCTTTAACGCTACCTCGCTAACGCGAGAAATGGCGAATATGTACGGGAGAAAAAAATGAATAAACGAAAGAAATATCACAATCATTACTAATATATATATATACGCTCACAAATGCTGATTTTGTGAGGCGATGCCCCGTGCTAGCGGCGAACAGCCCAAGATGGCTCCGTTGCTTGCTGGTGACGTCAGAGCCTGATGGGAGAGTAATAGTCCCTGGGGATTACTGTCGCTGAGTGGGAGCGGGGGGAGGCATGGAGGAAGGGGAGGTGAGAGTGGGAGGGAGGGGGGAAGGGGAGGTGAGGTGAGGGAGGGAGGGGGAAAAGGGAGGTGAGGTGAGGGAGGGGAGAGGGGAGGTTGGTGTCTGGGTTAGAGAGAGAGAGAGAGAGAGAGAGAGAGAGAGAGAGAGAGAGAGAGAGAGAGAGAGAGAGAGAGAGGATAACGATGCTAACATCCACCCCTAAACGATTGGATTTCAGAGACAAAGTGCATGAGGCTCACGGCAACATATTTACGCCCGGGAATTTCTTCCATACAGGAACGGCTACACAAGGCAATTTCCCGCCTATCTTCCACTACTGGCTTCTGCTCTACACAGTCCGCCAGTAGAAGCGTTAAAATAAACAATATCTGAACGTTTTTATGATCTTGTTTTTAGTGGAAGTGGTGTCTGGTGCGTTTATAAAAAAAAAAAAAACCTTACACCATTCTGGAGTCGAAGCTGTAATCTTATTGTTTTTCCCTTGTTGGGTACGATCTGTTGTTCATTAGTTCCCATGCTTTGTGTTTTTTTATTCTGGCTGTGGAGGAGAGAGAGAGAGAGAGAGAGAGAGAGAGAGAGAGAGAGAGAGAGAGAGAGAGAGAGAGAGAGAGAGAGAGAGAGAGAGAGAGAGAGCTGTATTAACTGTTCTTTTCTCCATAATTCCAGGTCGTGGATCAGTCACGTTGTGGGAGCAAGTGTACATGAGTGAACAGTGGCCTCACCTTCAGCGCCCCGGGAGGTGAGGGAGGAGGAGGGAGGTTGTCCTCACCATGGAACAGCAGCAGACGTGCGCCGGCCGGCCGTGCAGCGACACCTGACGGAAATGGTACATTACTACAAGACAATCTGCACCGAAGTTTCTGTCCACGTAACATCAGAGAAATGTAGCTATATATACGAAAAAAAAAATTGCTTGTACAACACAGGCGATCGTAAAACTACTGTAACTATCTACTGAACATTAAGAAAACAGAGAAAGCAAAGTGGGGAGCAAAGACTGAGTGAAAACTTGCGAAATACAGTTGGAAATAAAACTGGTGGGTTTATTGGTTGGTTATCTGGGCTGAAGGTCTATTTGAACTGCCAAGGTAGGTCATCAAAAGCCGTCAAGTCTTATATAACGACCAACCGAAAAATCCTGAACACCTTCAACTAATGATAATTCTCCGGCCATTCAAGTACGGGAAGTAAAAGATGAAACCAAATACAAAGTAAAAAAAATATATACATAATATAATCAAATACCCTAATAAAAACGCGAAGTGGTTGACACCAAAACTAATAACGTCACAAACAATAGAATAAAATTATTAACGTGAGGGGCAAAAAAAAAAAATAATTCATTAGTTCAACAGAGAATGGGCGGAAAGGGATAGGCTAAGATCTTTAGCACTCGGAAAAATTGCTCTTGATTTCCCTGACGATTGTCTAGCTCCTCCTAACCAGTTACCCGAGACCGTAAAATAGTGCCTAAGAATTCAGTGGAAATGGCGGGCGAGGCAGGACTAAAACACTACCGAAGTGCCACAGATGCAGCGGAGGAATGATTAGAGTCTCAAGGAAAACGACGGAAGCACTGGCCGAACTTACGTCATATTACAAACATCTTTCCTCAAGTTATTTTTCTCTAATACAGGACAACGTTAGAAAGTGCTGATGCTTGAGTACGTGTGCCGCTAACATATACCCATACAGGAAAAGAAAAATATACACATATATTTATCAGTGTAACTAAAGCGTAACTATGTGAAGAAACGGATTTAGTTATATGAAAACATTGGTGTCCAGCGAAAAATGGGATGAAAGAACCTGCAAAATACATCCACTGGATATAGAATGAAGGCTTTTCGCATCCAGTGGTAGATGGTGTTCAAGACAGGTCCATAAAAACACACAGATAGGCTATGTAGCGATGAACTCCCACCCACTTGGGCAAGCATAACGAACATTAAAGATAGGATGAGAAGGCATGGTGACGTTGCAGCTAATCATGGACGTGACCCCAAAACCTGATTGTGACCCACATTTCAGCGTGGCCACAAGAGCCAAGTTGGACAGCTATTAAGAAACTCATGAATTTCATCACAACGCAGAATATAATTTACGTGTGACATTAACATCTGATAATGGGTAAATTAACATTATGGAATAGGTAGTGCATTTGACAAGACACTTTCAGATGAAAGTTTATACGACTTAGCACTAATGTTTGTATGGTGAAATTAAGAAGCTGCCGAATGCATACATATAGACAATATATAAATCATGGAACAGTCTTAAGGGCAAACGAGAGCCTTACATACTGAACTACACAATACTGATAAAATGTTAGAAGAAATTACCGTATAAACAGACAAAATATGGAAAACAGTACATATGAAATATTATACATAAGAAAAATAAGCGTATTACGTAAAACAAAGAACTGGAAATAGCTAAACAATTCAATGATTTATATATACATGAAAGCTAAGACCTAGAAAAGGTGACAGGCAAAAAAATCAAATAATCAGAAAATATTGTGCAAACCAGAGGACGAGATAGGGAAACAACAATAAAAATACTAACGGCTGACCAAATGTGAAGACCCGAGTCGAGTTCGACCTCCACAATCCAGTAGGTGTAGTCAGCGAGGAGGAACGCAAACAATATCCACGTACATAAAAAAAAAAAGAATAAAAGAATGTTTTTGTTAATAATGACCCTGCTTTGGTGACATATGGCGGCTATCACCCCATTTAAGTCCCATACACTACTGAAAATGCGTGAGTACTCTGTACCTTGTGCACAAATCTAACTCGCACGTCGAAGTTCTAGATTGTGGGTTTAAATCACTATTAACTGCCGACTGCCATACTACATCTGACAGAAAATGAGGGTAGAGGGTCGTGCGGTGGGGGCGCTGCCTGACTCCCTTCTGAGCCAGATCATCCACGACCTCCAGGCCTTCCCCAACGAGACCGTTGACTTCGGCAAGCCTCACCTCCGCCGTTCCCTCCAGCACGTCTACCCGCTCTTCCTCGTCCTGTACACCCTCCTGGTCGTGCTGGGATCCCTCGGCAACGCTGCCATGATCGCCCACATCCTTCGTCGGCGCCTGTACAGGGATCCCACCAACGCCTACATCATGAACATCGGGGTGTGCAACTTCATCATGAGCCTGATCCTCCTGCCGCTCTCCGTGGCCATACTGCTCATACAGAACTGGATCTTCGGCAGTTTCCTCTGCTACTTTGTGCCCATGTTGCAGGTCAGTGGGACACCATGTTGCAGGTCAGTGGGACAAGCTCTTCATAGTTAATTAATGACCGAATTTTCTCCCAAGGGCTGGAATTCTCTCTCTCTCTCTCTCTCTCTCTCTCTCTCTCTCTCTCTCTCTCTCTCTCTCTAGTGGGAGTCATCTTTTATCCTCATTGAGGCTCTTGCAGCGCTCGGGAAGCCGTCCACGTCCGCCAGTCTGGACCACAAGTCATACAGGGCAGTGATGTGTGTGTACATCCGTAGCGAGTGCACGATGCGAGATGCCCCAAGCGAATGCACGATGCTCAACAGTTAAGTAGAGCTGTCACTTGCGTGTAAGATTATCATTACAGATAATATTAAGGTACCAACATCTGGGCAATTTGAAGAACAGAAAATAAATCACTATAAAAATGTGCACTAATTCAGGAGAAAACACCACGTACACTGGAGAACAACAACAAAATTTTTCTTTTAACGGGAAACTAACTTGGATTCAAGACTTAAAACAAAAATTTTAACGATCGTGTCATAAAAACATCAAAACACACACACATCATATATATATATATATATATATATATATATATATATATATATATATATATATATATATATATATATATATATACAGAGATATAGGTAACAGTCAGTAGAGTGTTATACTGCTGCAATAATGCCTCCCAAATGAAGCTAAAGTCTAACATGGAATTAGACATGTGTGCAATAACCAGCAGCAGGAGCTCGTCTGCCGACACCCCTATAATGGCTGGGGTTAATAAGAGGGAGCGAGAGGCGGCAGCTGCTGCTGAGGGTGTTAGTGGTGGTGATGGTGGTGATGGTGATGGTAGTGGTGGTGATGGTGATGGTAGTGGTGGTGATGGTGATGGTAGTGGTGGTGATGGTGGTTGTGATGATAGTGATAGTGATGGTAGTGGTGGTGATGGTGGTTGTGATGACACTGATAACAAATGGTGATGGTGATGGTGGTAATGACTGTGATAGTGATGGTAGTGATTGTGATGGTGATACTGAGTGGTCTTGGTGACGGTAATGATGGTGATGGTAGTGTTAGTGGTGATCGGTGGTGATGGTGATGATGATGATGATGGTAATTCGTACCGTCAAGCTCAGGGGCAGTTATCACGACGTAAGAAGCTACCTATCCCTCATAACCACACAACACAAGGTGCTCCTCACCCTATGCACAATACATACAACAAATAACAACACGTTAGACGAAGGTAAACAATGTTTCAGATCCGGCACATTTCAAGATCAGTCCATCTCACCATCCGGTACATTTCAGGACATCTCCTAACAGCCCAGAAACAAAACAACAATCACAACATCTGAAAAACCGTATAAAAAAAACAACACATTATGATTCCTGACACATCACGAAAATAGACGTAAAATATTTAGTCTCCGGGCGAAGACCAACATGTAGAAAACGGAGGCAGAATGTTATGACCCAGCAGCCGGGGAGGGGGAGACGCCCTGAGCCTTCTGTCCGTATCCTTCATTACACATCCACTTCCCTCGATATACGATAAACGCTCACGTCTCGCATACCGCTGCTCCTCCCCAGTCTTATAGCGCACCAGGAGAGAGAGAGAGAGAGAGAGAGAGAGAGAGAGAGAGAGAGAGAGAGAGAGAGAGAGAGAGAGAGAGAGAGAGAGAGAATCGTCTACACATTTCCCTGGTCCATTACGGAGGGCATGATCTACATCTATCTACGTGGGAGGTAGACGGCTGGAGCGAAGCGATACCGATCGTAAACAAAAATGGGTAACGGTCATCCCAGACGTGACCATATACACACACACACACAAGATGGCCGCCATCCGTCGGCGGGAAAGGCGTCGTTGTTGTCGCCAGCCAGCCAGCCACTCTGGACGGTCGGTCACCCAACTCAGGACTCCACGTAAGTCTCGTGTGTGTGTGTGTGTGTGAAAGGGGGGGTGGGGGAAGACACACACACACACACACACACACAACCTAATGTAATTCAAAATTAAAAGCAGTGACGTGCATGTCATTCCGTGATCTAATTACCTTGTTTCTTGTACTGTAGCTTATCTTACTAGCAGATCTGGTCCCTCCGGACTTTTCCCCAACTCGCTCCCTAGCGAGGGAGGGCTGGGGGAAGGGCGCGCCGCTGTATTCCGACGGAGGTCGGTGGAATTTCTCCACTGATATATAACCATCCATCCCTCGCTCATTTTTTTTTCTTATCTTCATACCTCCCGCCATATTGCCGGTACAACCTCCCCGTTCCACAGCAAAACACTTTTTCCCCAACATATGTCTGTATATATCAAATCCAGCAGCCGGCAATTTCTATCCTGCCGAGGAAACTGATGAATTATTAGCAACCATCTGTGTGTATGGAAGGAAGGTGTGTAGGTGTAGGGTATCTGGTCAGTGTGTATGGAAGGAAGGTGTGTAGGTGTAGGGTATCTGGTCAGTGTGTATGGAAGGGAGGTGTGTAGGTGTAGGGCATCTGGTCAGTGTGTATGGAAGGGAGGTGTGTAGGTGTAGGGCATCTGGTCAGTGTGTATGGAAGGGAGGTGTGTAGGTGTAGGGTATCTGGTCAGTGTGTATGGAAGGAAGGTGTGCAGGTGTAGGGCATCTGGTCAGTGTGTATGGAAGGAAGGTGTGTATGTGTAGGGTATCTGGTCAGTGACCGTCCGTCCTGCATCTCCCTCGTCCTGTCTACGGACGGAGGACAGGACCGGCTCGTTCTTAATATAACCTATGAACGCGAGACCCGACGCTGAAGTTACATAATATATATATAAAAAAATTGGAGTTTGTTACTTTCACTCACGAAAAGTGTCGTCTGGTGCTGAGGAGAGAGAGTATCTCTCTCTCTCTCTCTCTCTCTCTCTCTCTCTCTCTCTCTCTCTCTCTCTCTCTCTCTCTCTCTCGTGGAGCAGATCAAAGGCTTGCTTGCTGATGCTTCCGGCTGGGGGGAGGGGGGGGGTTGTGTGTGGGCCAGGAGACCAACCCCCTCCCCCTCCACCACCCGCCCGTGTCGTGAGGAGGAGGGCGCAGGTCGTAGCTAAAGGGTTCACGGCAAAGTGTGTGTCGCAGGCAACAACAAAAAAAACGGACTGAATGCACGGCGGGTGCGTGAAGTGCGTCAGCTTTATGGTACACTTCCAAGAAAATGAGAGAGAGAGAGAGAGAGAGAGAGAGAGAGAGAGAGAGAGAGAGAGAGAGAGAGAGAGAGAGAGAGAGAGAGAGAGAGCATATCGCCACTCATACACGTCCTGAAATAGTGACCTGAACACGAAAAACATTAACACTTAACTCGAGTGTCAACCATGAGAGTGCGCGTCAGCCACGTCAGAGTAACGGGTCACAAGACACAATCAACAACACAGGTCAACGTAATGGAGTCATGAAGGCACAGCGGGCTAATAACATACACTGGTGCTCCCTCCTCCCTCACCCTGCACTGAGGATCCCTGCTGTTCACGCGTACGTACGTGTGTGCAAGTCGTTGTGAACATTCCACGTGCACATGCGCTACACACACACAAAGGCACAAAAACACCTCACCCAAAACACGACTTGTGCCAGAAATGTCACGCCAGGAACATACAATGCTCACCCACACAGAGCGTGGGTTGAACACGGGACAGAAGCTTATGCCAGGGGTGGAACTGGCGGCGAATACTTACATAACTCTCAAGTCAGAACATGATCGACCTGAATCTTCACAATAACTAATACATGAAAATATATGAAACACACAGACTTTGTATGGTAACACATGGATTATCAAAAACATAATGCTAAACCGATTTATTAACCCGTGGACCAATTTCAATGACAATCCTGGTGCTACCCAGGACCATTGTAAAGGCTTCAGAGTAGCCCAATGCTGCGCTACTTCCAGTGGCAGGGAAATACAGGCTCCTTTGGAGTGAGAAGTCCTTTGATGACGCTTTACTCGCCACGATATAAGCCTCGCCAACGGCAACTTCCCACTCACGGTGTACGCTCTTGCAGGCGGAGCCCGGTAACACCCGTTACAGCATGTAAATCAATATATGAAGACTAATAACCATAACTGCTCGTTAACTCGTTAATGCAAGTAAACCTGAGCCGTTCTTAACGTGTCGTTAATACTTGGTTAAGTAAGGTCACATTGGCTGGCGACAACAACGCTATGTTATGTAGCTGGCGTACTCGGTATACAGCACATGAATTCTACTCACGATCTGGAATGAATACATAAACGTAAATCATATATATATATATATATATATATATATATATATATATATATATATATATATATATATATATATATATATAAGAGAGACCACGAACCCTAATACCCCACCTGGCGAACGTATGGTTCGGATCCAGAGTGAGTGTTCGCGTAGCAGCAGATGGCAGCGTCTTCAGCTAAAGGTAGCCAGATATAAACAGGACCTTGACGTGGGTTCATCTCTCCCAGTCTTGAAGTCTTCCCCCTCCTCCTACTCTTCACTAATACTTCTTATAAACAAGTAGACAACATCTGACGCGGGTCACACGTCATGTGTTCGGTGTGTGGTACGAATCCAAGAGTGAATCAGTTCAGAAAAACTTAAGTTATGATTTTTTCCCGAATTTCTCACGAAATTCCTTCCGAGCGGATGTCGGACGACAGGTTATCTGGGCTCTAGACCCATCAACAGCCAGGGTTAGTACGGCTTAATCTTGAACACCTTCTTCAAGTGTTTAAACTAATTCTGTAACCATACACACACCTACAATATGATTCGATACATAAAGCTGATACCAAACTAAAATAACAAAAAATTGTTCTCGAACCACAAGTTAGCTTCAAACTACTTTCGGGCCATCGAAAGAGTGACTTTCTGAAAGAATAAATAATGTACTTTTGAGAAATTTTCTCGTCGCTCTCAAACAAATAACAAAAGTTATCAACGTTGATTCTGAACTGACACACTAAATTTCTACGATACGCCAGCGACATTTATTACTATGGCTGCAACAGTGTTAAGTGTTTCTCTGCCTGGGTTGTGGCCAGACACTTCTGGTGGTGGTGGCTCCACCTGTAGCTCAATCTTAAAATAAAATATATAATTATACATGAACTGCGATGATCATTCTCTTGCTCATTATAAACCCAAATATTTTCTATACATAATACATATTTTCCTCTTTTTCCCACTTACAAGCGAGATAAAAAAAATCATTTGAAAACTTTGAACTTTTGATGTCAAATGACGCCATGGGTCGCCCAAGCCCCTGAGTTTACCGTAGAACTATCACATTCTTTTTTTTCATTTTCGCCAAATTAACCTTAACTTTACAACAATATTCTACAAAATCGAAAGTATTAAAAAACTTGCATCGTATTACGCTAATTACATTCTATTAAAGGTCCGTATATTATCTGAACAAAGTGAGTACCATCATTAGTCAAGGAAATTAGATTAAAACTCATTCTCAGGTATTTAGGAAAATTTTTAATCATCAGTTTCCGTGACGTAATAAAGAATTCAATTCATTCCGTATAAACATATTTTATGATACCATATTTTAGGATGAAGTCATTACTGATTTTCAAAGGATGAAGTTTTATTATTCCATATTTAAGATATTTTTGAGTTCCATTATGAAAATATACCAATCAATAGTAGAAAAATATAGAAACGTCTATAAAAAATTAAATAGCAGACGTGCATATATCAAAGGTTGTTTACCTTTTACCATGTCATACTCTTTTTACCTTAAAATTAAATGTGCAGTGCTTATTTACATACTCGATCACGCGTGAATTGAATTTATTAAGGACGAAGCAATTCATCACAATTTACGCGCCACACGTATCCACTTCTAAGCCCACTACACTGCAGTAACACACGGGCCGACCTGTGCCAGTAATGGCACCCCGAGCCATTACTGGCACCCCGAGCACACACACACCCGACCTGTGCCAGTGATGGTACCCCAAGCACACACACCCGAGAACGGGGGGTCAGACATATATATATTGACACTGTGAAACTGTAGGGTTGGGTCTGTTGTGAGGGGTCTCATGTGATAGTATGCAATGCATCTATATATATATATATATATATATATATATGTATATATTCCTATGAGTCCACGGGGAAAATGAAACACGAAAAGTTCCCAAGTGCACTTTCGTGTAATAATCACATCAGGGGAGACACAAGAGAGAAATATAACAGTCAGTTGATATACATCGAAGAGACGAAGCTAGGACGCCATTTGGTAAGCATGCGATTGTCCAAAACCAAGGAATATCTTGATCACGCGCAAAATTGTGATCCTTTCCAATATATATATATATATATATATATATATATATATATATATATATATATATATATATATATATTAGTATACGGCCCTTTACCACACACAAACTTGAAGACAACTTTCCAAAACTGTGGGCCAAGTTCTTGAAAAATGAGTCGCGTGGGATGTGTGGTGTTGGTAACGAGGGAGTGCAGCACTGGGCGGATGTGAAGGGATGCGGCGCTGGGGCGGGAGGTGTTGCTTCCCATCCGCCACACAACCTCCTCTACCACCTTCCCCCTCGCACAACAACAACAACAACAATAACAACATCCTCGCCCAGTCAGGAAGTCAATTAATCTTTTAAACAAAAACTGAAACATGAAAAAATTTGAGGCAATTGTTTGTCTTATGACAGTGTAGCGAGTCCTCATTCCCTGTGAGCCAGAAGGCGGAGTCAGGCCAACATCCGAATCAAATATGAGCAAAACGCAATCTTAAAAAGAAAAAAGAAAACAAAATTCACGCTGTGGAAGTGCAACACATTTTCTTATTAAAAACAAATATTTTGTTGCAGATCAGGGTAATATTTTGTAATATTTTCTCCTCTAGTCTTCATGATGAGTAAAGAAAATATACAAAATCAATTCTGACTAGCTTGTAACTCATTTACAATGAGAGGAACAAGTGCACATCTTCACTTTACCTTACTTATACTCACCTTAAAGTAACCAATGGCGCTTCCCTTAAGTAAAAATATTAAGATAATACACGCAGGCTCTCTCTCCCTCTGAGTATCAGGTCCAACTTCATGTTAGGACAACTTCACACTGAACTCTTTGAGTACCACGACTTAACAATGAGTACGACGACTGGACATCTTGGGTACGACGACTCGCTCACAACCCCCTGAGTGCGATGAGTGTGGTCACCTTACTCAACGGGCTGAGTCGTCGTTCTAATGGCCCTGGGAGTGAGGTGTTTATACATCCACGGCGGCTTCAGTACAGATTGTAAAATATAACACCAAACGACTGGAGACTCAGTATTATCTACGACCTTCGTTCTCCTCTTAAACCTTACCGACCACAAGAAAAAAAAGAGGGATTATCTAAAACGCGAGGAGAGAACTTAAAACCCGAGAGCCTAGATTATACAACATGGAGCGAGAGGCGAGGCGAGGTGATGCTTTGAAAAACCCCAGGCGTTTCGGGGGACAACATAAAGTGGAACGAAAGGGAAGTGAACCGAATAACAATAATAATAATAATAGTAATAATAATAATAATTTTTCTTTCTTTCTTTTAAACTATTCGCCATTTCCCGCGTTAGCGAGGTAGCGTTAGGAACAGAGGACTGGGCCTTTTTTGGAATATCCTCACCTGGCCCCCTCTGTTCCTTCTTTTGGAAAATAAAAAAAAAAAAAAAAACGAGAGGGGAGGATTTCCAGCCCCCCGCTCCCTCCCCTTTTAGTCGCCTTCTACGACACGCAGGGAATACGTGAGAAGTATTCTTAATCCCCTATCCCCAGGGATAAATAATAATAATAATAATAATAATAATATAATAATAATAATAATAATAATAATAATAATAATAATAATAATAATAATGAAGGTGGCTGAGCGCGAGGTACGACGGCATATTTATTCCAAACTTGAATGTGAACGTGGAAGAGATAAACCACTGCCAGTCCTGCGTCACGGTGACGCCCCTGAGACATGAGGGCTGAGGCAGTCTTGACGTCAGTCAGATCAGCCGATTTTTGTCTACCAGTCGAACAGCTGATTGCGACGGTGTGCCGTCATTGTGGGTTCATCCTTGTGCGTGCCAGGTGTCGTGTGTGTGTGTGTGTGTGTGTGTGTGTGTGTGTTCGTACTGTACAGGGAAGCAATGCTACACTGGTGGGGCCTCATCAGTTGAACCGTCTCTACTGTCATACAACGTCCTTAACTTTAGTACGGTGTCCACATTGACTATTTCTTCATGCACTTTATTCCATTCCTCCACCTTTCATACTATCATAAGTACGTCTATACATCCCACCCAACAAGTTTCTTGTCTGTTATGTAATGGCCTAGTTCGGTCTTTTCTTTCTGCCTTGCATACACACGCGGGTCGCTGGCATTCAGTGCACAAACACACACCCTCTCCACCTCACTTACAACACTTGACAATAAGTAACTCACACGACTCCCTATATTCTCAACTTTATGTTGTACTTGAGTGGGAGCTGCGCCCAAGCCCGAGTCTTGCCTAATGGCAAAATCTTGTCCATGATACTTGTGGGCTGGTACTCTCTCTCTCTCTCTCTCTCTCTCTCTCTCTCTCTCTCATCCTCCATGACACTCTGAAAATCATTTTACCTCCTGCCAACCGTATATCTATAACTACAACCCTTGTATCTGTATCATTACCTTTAAATCATAATCCTAATTTTACACCACCACCCTTATATTTACGTCAACCTCACATTTACATCACCAACCTTACATTTACATCACCAACCTTACATTTACATCACCAACCTTATATTTACATCACCAGTCTTACATTTATATTATCATTCTTGAATTTACACCAAACTTATACTTGCATCGCCATCCTTACATTTACATCGACAACCTTACAGTTACATCATTAACCTTACATTTACATCAACAACTTTACAATTACATCCCCAAATAATATTCACATCACCATCCATACGTTTCCCGTGAAAACTGACTGTTGCTCCTCCCACTTCACTGCCAATCAGTCTTGACTGTCAAACTTCCAGTCAGCCGGGTGATCCTGACCAGTTTCATTATTAGTAAAATCTCTCTAACCTGATGGTAATTGATCTTTAAACTACTTCCAAATATATGTGGTGTGGGTGTCATGCCTTACAGTGTATGTTTCCTAGGAATTCTGCATGCACTCATATATATATATATATATATATATATATATATATATATATATATATATATATATATGATAGATAGATAGATAGATAGATAAATATATGTAGGGAAGTGTGTATATATGGAACCCAGATCATAAGTATTCATTTCTTCAATGGAAAAAAAAAAAAAACACTGAAAAATACTGATGGTAGAGAGGAAAGGAGGAGAGGAAGTGGGCGAGACGGGAGGAGAGAGCCGGGTGCAGGAAGACATGACACAGGCAGGTGGTGATAGATGGCCCGGCTATATATACAGGGGTGACCTATACTCTAACACTAGCCCAACTTAGATCAACAGGAAACCCGTCTTGCTCTTGGCTATATATATATATATATATATATATATATATATATATATATATATATATATATATATATACTTTCCCGGTTATCTATTTTGGTGTTAAGTTTATTTCCTGAAAGCTTAAGAAGTTAGTTTTTTTTGTCTATCTTTAAAAACACGCACGTTGCAGTCAAGTCACCTGTTTCTCTTCTCTCTTCCTTCTCAAGCAAAATTGCACGTGTAGTTTGTTTTGTTTTTTTTTTACATAATATGGGGAGGCTTCTTTACTCGTGGGGCTTTACTTCTTACACTTTAACGAGAACAAAATATTACCACTAGGCAGGTCTAACGCGTAGCGCTCACTGCTGGAATATGAGTAATACTGGGTCGTGTAAGTGACATGTTAAGCGTTAACATGGAGACGGCGTGTGTTTGTAGGTTCAACGCTAAAGACTCACGTTTATGTAATAATAAAAGACGGCATCTTGGGTCAAGAATTGGAACGCTTGAAGGTTGGGGGGGGGGGGGGGGGATGTGAGGACGATAATAACGTATTCCGTGCAAATAAGATGACTTTAAAAACCTTAAACACTGCTATTAAGCCCAGCTAACCTATCATAGCCTAGCCCAGCCTCGCCTACCTTAACCTGCCCTACATTGAACGAACGTTTAACAAAATACGTTCCGTGTGCATGTTTATCAAAATACGTTCCGTGTGCATGTTTCTCACACTTAAATACACAATATGTAAAGCTATGATAAACAAAAACTTAATGGAACTGTTATTGTAGGTGAGGGCGAGGAAAAACGGTGCCCGTAAACTTCAGTTTTAAGTAAGCGTTATATACACCAACCTTGAGAACGGCCGCTTAGCACGCCATACTTCAACGCTTCCTCCTTTCATCACGAGAAAATCGACGTTGATTTCGCGACTCAAAAGACTTCGACCGGTATGCAGGACACTTACTGATGAATCTCATAACTACGGTGGCAGTGCCGAGCTGCGATCCAGCGAGCGAGGCGACGATGAACGATAAATCATGACAATTCAAGCAGCAAGTGACACACATTTTCCCGGCTGCAACGCAATCACAAAATTCTAGAATAAGCCATAGTTGAGGGTTGTCTTATATATATATATATATATATATATATATATATATATATATATATATATATATATATATATATATATATATGAGTATTAAACGCTAAATATATAATATTACAATTCTAAAGAAAAATAAGAGACTGTACTGGAGGGAGTTTGATTGTGAGGCCAGGAATATTAGTGGAACACAGGCTGGGAGACGGCACAGAGGTCTGCTCACACGACTCGCTTTGTACCTGGTCTCGCTCCTTCGGAGAAAAATCATTATTGCTTTTCTGTCTCCCGTCGCAAATTTGTCCGTTTCTTAATAACTGAAGCCATTCTATTCGAAGAGCCGATAACTCCAATATCAAGATGGTGCGAATAAAGTAGTTTACATGTTATCGTTTCTCTTGTTTTATGAACTTCGTTTCTCTTGTTTTATGTTCCTAACTTAACCATGACACTAAAACAAGTTCTTTTCGTCCATTCTCAAAACAAGCTCCGTACCTAATGCCTTTGTAATTGTCTATGCATTTCTTACAGAACATTTCACTGTCTATATGTCGCCCTGACCTGGAAACTTGAAGGCTGTAATCTGGTCACCCCTTTCTCTTCGCTCTACCATAGAGGGCAATTTTTTTTTTTTTTTTTACCTCAGCCTCTTATTGCAGATCAGATTTCTAAATTCAAATGCCAGGTGAGTTGCTTTCCTCCATCAAGTTCCTTTAAATTTTTGATCTCGGAGCTTCTTAAAAGTATAGTGACCAGACTTGAGAGTCATAATCCAGTTCAGGTCTAACAAACGATGTAATTAGCTAATCAAACGTTTCCTGACATGAGATTTTTAATATCAGCTAACATATAGTTTGCTGTTTACGTACGCCACGGATAGCAATGTGCCCAGGAGCGAGCAGTGCTGCACACCACTAGTGACTGACGTGCGTCCTTTGAGTCCTTCCGTAAGGGGTGATCTATCCTGCCTGTGTGGAGTGCAGGAGGAGGAACAGTCTACCAGTTATTCTTGCCTGGGTGGATCTAGCCCCCCTTCATCAACGTTGACCTGGGCGAGTGCTGCTCTCTCAGTCTGCGTAACTTTTCACGCGCGTATCCCTCGGCTTTTACGGCGAAGCGCGGGTCCCAGGTCTCATCAATCTCTATCTCAAGTGAACCCCCCCCTCTCTCTCTCTCTCTCTCCCGCCACCCCCGACGAGCCCCCTCCCCACCTCCGCCCCAGCAGCCGGTTCCTCAGCCACCATCATCACCGTCATGCACCCGCCGGGAAGGAACTATTGTCATGCTAATATCCAATATGAGGCGCTGATAGAGCCCCATCCTGGAAAAAGAAGCAGCGATAAAATCCCCTATATATCATCTTTTTTTTCCACTTTTTTTTCATTTTTTTATCATTCTATTTTATTCGTTCAATGAGGAAGCTTTTACGTATGTAAAGTGACAGGTGTATTACCAGATTTCTGGAAACTTCTAATCGATGCTTAAACTCATTACAGAGCAAATCGCTTGCGTAAGGTTCAGGTCAAAGGTCACACCATCAAACCGGAGGATCGTTTCGTCGTGTTCAAGGGTCGTACCGTCGTGCTCAAGGATCGTACCGTCGTGCTCAAGGATCGTACCGTCGTGCTTAAGGATCGTACCGTCGTGCTCGAGGATCGTACCGTCCAGCTGAGATCGTACCGTCGTGCTCAAGGATCGTAACGTACCGCTGAAAGATCGTACCGTCGTGCTCAAGGATCGTACCGTACCGCTGAAAGATCGTACCGTCGTGCTCAAGGATCGTACCGTCCCGCTGAAAGATCGTACCGTCCTGCTCAAGGAGGACCGTACCGTCCCGCTGAAAGATCGTACCGTCGTGCTCGAGGGTGAGGCTGGGTGACAGGTTCCAGCGTCCTGGTGAGATCGTTCTTGACGACAGCCACCTCACGGGCACTCCACGCAGGACAACGTGTAAGATTAATGTGTTCCACTCAGGTCCCGCGTCCTTGAACTTCTTGACACACATCAGAGCCTCTCTTCTAGCATGCAGGAG
>NC_092282.1:7978986-8008986 GCF_036320965.1 Panulirus ornatus
TGGCGCGCACCTGTGGCTCCACCACCTGATTCTCGCCACAGCCGGTCCACCCAGCTGGTCTCACGCCCCCCCCCCCCCCCCCCCGAATGTTTACTTCAGCTGGTCCTGAAGGGAAGATTGTTTACCTTAATTTGTCTCGGGGGGGACGGTTGTTTACCTGAACAACACTTCCACCGGTCTCTTCCACGCCAAAGTTAAACTATATCTTCTAAATCCACATTTACCCTGGTCCCTCGTGGTTCTATAACTTTTCATCTTTTATCTATGTTACCCCTACTATATTCCCCGTTTTCTATTTTCATATTCCAAACCCCTGAATCAAATCTACCATCAATTTGCGCCCCTATGGGCGATTACCAGACTGAGGAGGCCTTATCTACTAATCAATTGAACTTCCCGTCTTCAGAGAAAATCGTCCATTATTTCTTTAATTAGTCGATGCAACTCATTAAGATGGGGGTGTGATGTTGGCCTGGGGAGCGCGGACCCCCGTCAAGAACTTTTTAAATCTCCAACAATATTTACGTCTTCCTCGTTGTTAGGTGGTAATTAAAACTTTTATAAGAAGCAAATTAAACATCATCTTATCAACGTGGATGAGAGACGATCAACACATCCCAAGTTAGGTCTGGTAGACGTTTCAATTTCATTATTAGGAATTTTTTTTTTCTAAATCACTCGAATGGTTAATAAACAAAAATAAATAGTTTTTCAATAAACCCTAAATGAGTTATCTGTGCAGACAGTCAGTCTTTTAATTTCGTCTCTTGGTTTTCAGTTCTTACGATTATTTTTAATTTTTTTTTTAAGTCTAGCCCGTTTTTTGTCTTCCCATTTCTTTATAAAATTAAATAAGAAAAAATGAACTTCAGTCTTCAAGGTATATCGACCAAACATCACCACGAACACCCACGTTATAATAACCCCAGAGTGTTCGCTAAAACAACAGACGACGGAAGGTCGTACACAACGAATACTGAATAATTTCTCTGAATGACCCAAGCGTCAGGTAGGTTAAGGTCGGGGTTCCCGGTGCTGGGAATAATATATATATGGAATACGGGGACACCAGACCGGCAAGATGCGGTGACCTGTGTGGCTCATGTACAGCGGGAATGACGGCGTTTTATGACCAGTGTACACTAGAAATAACGGAGGGAGGAGGGGCGGGCTGGCTCTGCACGGCAAATACGCCTTGCCCCCTAGTGCCTTCTAGCAGCTGTTGGAGGAGGAGAAGGTAGTGGTGCGGTGAACAATGCGTTCTAGCAGCTGTTGAGGCAAGTATTATGAACGTGCATTCTAGCGGCTGCTCGTGAGGAAATTATGTATCCTAGCTGTATGAAGGATAGCTTGCATATTCTACAACCGTCGCAATACATACCTAAAGTCAGCATACAATACGCTTATAAATTCCCCAGTCTGCGTCTGTGTGTTAGAGAGAGAGAGAGAGAGAGAGAGAGAGAGAGAGAGAGAGAGAGAGAGAGAGAGAGAGAGAGAGAGAGAGAGAGGCACTGACTGCTGATAAAGGAAGAGTTTATTCTCTCACAAACATTACTCTTATCTTCCGTGCTTCCTGCAGTTACTGCGTGACCGTTGGCGAACACCTCACACGCTGGCCAAATGGCTCTCTCTCTCTCTCTCTCTCTCTCTCTCTCTCTCTCTCTCTCTCTCTCTCTCTCTCTCTCTCTCTCTCTCTCTAACACACACACACAGACTGGGGGATTTATAAGCCTTAAGTTAAGCACAACTTTCCCCCCGCTCCTTACTACAAGCATAGGAAAATCCTTCACATTTGGCGCTCCATCTCGTTATCGTTGTGCGCTGATCACCTGCTTGTGCTAGACTGGGAAAAAGAGTTGTACACTGGCGGGGCCTCGAACCTTGTGTCGGCAGCAAAAGCCTCGGCCCTGTGTTGGAACGTACTCATTATCCTTATCATCCATCACACTAGGCTTTATAAAAATCCATCACACTAGGCTTTATAAAAATCCATCACACTAGGCTTTATAAAAATCCATCACACTAGGCTTCATAAAAATCCATCACACTAGGCTTCATAAAAATCCATCACACTAGGCTTTAAAAAAGTCCATCACACTAGGCTTTATAAAAATCCATCACACTAGGCTTTAAAAAAATCCATCACACCAGGCTTTATAAAATCCATCAGGAAGTACAAGCTGGGTTTACTGGGACATCCATCATGATGGCCGGATTGCTGAAACCCGCCGATTAAAAAAAAAAAAACAGCGCGGCGAACCCGTACGTGCAGGGAAACCGCCATAAATTCCCATTTTGGTCCGCTTATTTTCCGAGCCGCTCTGAGGCTGGGGTTGGCGGCGGAGGCCTTAATTATGTATGCAGCGAAGGAACTTGAGCGTCGACCAGCAAGTCGGCGGACGAGAGAGAGAGAGAGAGAGAGAGAGAGAGAGAGAGAGAGAGAGAGAGAGAGAGAGAGGCAAATTCAGGAGGGAATTTTTTTTTTCTAGCGTTGTAACAAAGGCAAGACAGGAGCTGCATCCACGTATGGTAACAGAAACGCCACAGATTGTAACTGAAAACCTCTCTCGCTTGTCGCTGCGTCCGTGTATCACTCAAGTACACCTGGCAATGGCGGGAAAATGTACATAAGCTCTTCTCCCGCGAGTAAATTTGTTTCTTTTTTTTCCTTCTACGCCGAAAGAACAATAAATTATAATCTTTTTACGCGACGTTGTCAGGCGGGCGGCCAGGCGGGCGGGCGGGCGGGCGGGCGGGCGGGGTGGCGGAGAGGTGCCGCTGGCTGGTGGAGCCCTAATGACGTTATCATGTCCTCCTCCAACAATCGGGTTGTGATGCCTCGGACAAACTGGCCTGATTCCGGCGGCTGCCTTATCAATTCATGATGTTGGTCCACCTCAATGACGAGTCCAGCTTCTCCCACACACACACACACACACACACACACACACACACACAATCACACACACACTGAGCCTGGGGGAAGATTACGGGCAGAAAGGTCAGCAGATCGCGCTGGTCAGAGAGAAATTTCAATTTCAATTTCAGTCGTAAGTGTGTGTGTGTGTGTGTGTGTTCCCGGTGAGGACATCTTCTACCAGCCACCGTAAGAGTCAAGAGCGGACAAAGAAACCGTCTCTTTCCAAGTGACGGAGACAAACACGGACACAATTATCAACAATCGCAGCTATTGTGAGTGCAAGGTAAAGAACAATAAGGTGAAACACGAAGAAAAATATCAATTAGAGATTCCCAACGTCTTTGAAGTCCTGACTGTGAAAGATGGCGAGTCTGGAGGGAGAAGGTTAGAGAAAAGGAAGGAAGGAAGGAAAGAAATTCCACAGCTTCGCTGTGCGAGGTAAGAAGGCATCACAACGGTCAATCTTCGTGTGGTTGATCCCAACATAAAAACTGCGAGAAGCCGCCGCTAGTCGCGTGCCGGGGACCCATAAACTTTGGATCGAAAGCTGCGACGCAGGCAGACACGCTAGTGAGCAGTGGCCGGAATAATATCTGTGATACAGAGCGAGAGAAGCAATAAATACGGCGGACGGAGAAGGGTAACTGGTCGAGAACGATTTAGAACGCTTTTGAATCCGGTTCGGCTGTAAGAATGGTGGGGTAAGGAACCTACCTCAGGTACGCGAGCAGACACTCCATACTGGGCTAAGACCCCACTACAGGTATGAACTAGCTGCTCACAAGACAAATAACTGCAGTTCCCCAACATCATTACCCCCCCCTCCCCTAACACACACAAACACACACACAGCTTTAATTAAGTCATATTTTATGCTTATCATATAGGGTTTCCAGGAGAGAGTGAGCGATGTGGTTTTGCATATGTTCCTGGCAATGCAGGGAGAAAACTGGAGTGTTTTGAAACTGAGTAGCTGAAACTGAGACACTTATACGAGACTAGGTCAAAACTGTGTTCATATACACTACTGTGTTTAACATTAATGCCCCTCTTCACTCGCAATCATCATTATAGTAACTATATTATATATCTAAGAACCGAGTCTCTATATCATTACTACACAGAGAGTGGCCTTATTAACGTAGTCTCTACTACTATTACTTCACAGAGAGTGACCTTATCATAAAACACAAATAAATACGTTTCTTTAATATATTAGCCTCGCTCTCACCATTTTAGCGCCAAAACTACATTTTGCCCCAGTCATTCACAAACACGAAATCCGAAGAAGCATCGACCAATACAGGAATAGATTTATTAATTAACTAATCACATAACACCTATTACGTCAAGATATTATTGGCTTTATAGCCAAACCCGAGCGACGGCGGTGGGAACATAGATAAATACTTCACGCTATATTTAGCGGACTAATTTTAGGCGGGAGGACGTCCAGATAAGCTGAAATGGACGAGCCGGCAGCCGCGGCCCGACGTGTTATTCAAAAGCTATATTTCACCGTATCCATTCTGAGGCGCGGGGAGATCAGCTTTACCCTGATGATCATCATAACAACCTTACGGAGATCTTTCTCAGAGTGTTCGGAAGGGCAATATAAAGATCAATTTCAGTCCTTCACATCGGCGAAAATTCATCGAAAGTTCCACATCAAAACTTTAGTTTTTGAACTTAACTTTGCACCAATCTTCAGTTCTTTCATACCTTTTCATGACCACGTTCTCAAACTGGGGTTTGGGCTTCGGCGGGGAAGGCCTGGCACGGTCGTCTGCACGAAATTCCAATCAATCCGAGAAACTTTTTGGCGAGTTAATTCGGGGATGAGAGATGTTTACGGTCTTGAGGAGTGGGGTAGGGTAGGTGGGTGGCGTCCAGGTCGCTGAGAGGAGCGCGTTCGGATCACCCAGCCGGCACGAGAGCCTGACTACTGCTACATTAACAACAATAAGTTATTCCTCTGAATTCATCCACAAGCCTTTGGGAGACACCAAGAGTATAGAAAATGACGTTATCTCTCTGCGACAGGTTAAAACAGGGGGATGAAACACCCACTGTCAATGAATCACCGATGTCAGTACGACCCAGAAGCCAGTAGTGTGTCCAGGCTCTGTATCCTGGGATAAATAAACTTTAGCCAACTTATCATGCCTTGAGAACGACGGTGTTATCTCTACGTATGACGTCACGACCCCCATGAGAATGACAGTGCGACCCTCGAGAACAACGGTACGACCACCTGGGTACGACAGGAGTGACCTTTTGACCTGCCCTTCATGGGTCAGGTTGAATGGCGAAACCATCATTTCCCTAGTCGTTCCGTGGTGGTCGAGGATCGCACCATCGTGCTCAAGGATCGTACCGTCGTGCTCAAGGATCGTACCGTCGTACTCAAGGATCGTACCGTCGTACCAAAGGTTCATACCGTCGTACTCAAGGATCATGCCGTCGTAATCAAGGATCATACCGTCGTACTCAAGGATCATGCCGTCGTAATCAAGGATCATACCGTCGTGCTCAAGGATCATACCGTCGTACTCAAGGATCGTACCGTCGTACTCAAGGATCGTACCGTCGTACTCAAGGATCATACCGTCGTACTCAAGGATCATGCCGTCGTACTCAAGGATCGTACCGTCGTACTCAAGGATCGTACCGTCGTACTCAAGGATCATACCGTCGTACTCAAGGATCATACCGTCGTACTCAAGGATCGTACCGTCGTACTCAAGGATCGTACCGTCGTACTCAAGGATCATACCGTCGTACTCAAGGATCATGCCGTCGTAATCAAGGATCGTACCGTCGTACTCAAGGATCATGCCGTCGTACTCAAGGATCATGCCGTCGTAATCAAGGATCATACCGTCGTACTCAAGGATCGTACCGTCGTACTCAAGGATCGTACCGTCGTACTCAAGGGTCGTACTGTTGTTTTCGCCGGGCTGACCCTGTGCCATACTTAGCGGACTAATGAGCTACACACAATCAAATTAGCGCTAGATAGCATCAACGCGGCGAACCATACGTAACGTAATTATTACAATAATGTACAACTCATGAACAATACGTCACCGCCATCAATCACTGTGGGTAGGGTCTATAAGGCTGTGTGATGCAAGAGCAGAGTGTAAAAGCGTCCTTACGTTCATCAACTCAAGAAATAGATTGGAATCTATTTCTGCATCACCGCTAGCAGACGACCAGGGAGTCTATATAGTTACACCGAGGAACTCTTTGCTCTAAGGGAGTCTATCCTTCCTTTCCCTGCAAATGACTGCAGCGCAGCCTAAAGGCCTTATGGGTTTAGATGCTGCTGCCTCCAACACAGACACACGTCGTTCCATTCTTACAGAAGGCAACGTAATGAATTGTGTCATGGTTGAAATTCTCCCAGCTGGCAGCAAGTTGGCCCCACACTCTCTCCTGCACCCGCCAGTACACGGGGCTATTCTTCACCCGCACCGTTCGCACGAGACACGACAGCGTCTCTTGTTTTCGGGGTACGTTGTCCTTCAAGCATCTCCTGTGTTTGCCCTCAGGTTAAGAGGCCTTGTGTCTCGCTCTGCAGCCATGTCGACCGGGCTAGGAATTATGGATGAACCCCGTATGACTGGCCAGAGTATCAAGCTACAGGGGAAAGCTTACGTCAAAACTCATCCATGTGTGTGTGTGTCTGACGTGCTGATGACGTGCTGGCTGTGGATTGATTGCGAGTTCCGTGTAGCTCTGTGACAAAGTGATGAGGTGGAGGCACGTGATTGGTTTAAAGCTACGCATGAGGACGCATGACGCGGTGATGAAAAGATTAACACTAGTGCCGTGGATAACATGCAACCTATGGCAAGATTAATAAACTAGTTCGAAATGGGCGCCCTTCCTCCTTCGGCCTGACAGATATTGCCTGCAGCGGAAATTTAAACAACAGCTGCGCAAACTGACCGTAGCTCTGCCAATCCATAAAAGCTAAATAAAACACATCATTCTCTGGGGTAACGTCACACTCCATTTCGTAGAGCAGACCTTACCAACAGCCTTAGAAAGGCTCTGATGGCCTTGGAGCAACGACGCTAC
The DNA here is from genome assembly GCF_036320965.1 of Panulirus ornatus. NCBI lineage: Eukaryota > Metazoa > Arthropoda > Malacostraca > Decapoda > Palinuridae > Panulirus > Panulirus ornatus. The sequence goes on from NC_092282.1 coordinate 7,985,996, forward strand.
GATCGATGGGTATGACAACCTAGTCTTTGACCCCGACCTTTGAAGAGTCGTGCCTAAAACCAGGTCATCATCACAACAGAGGGTCGTAACAGTCATGTTCAGGGAGAGCACCCCTGTACCCAAGGGTCGTAGTGTCGTGCTCATTGGATAATTCAGTTATACAAACCTAAGGTTAAACACTTGTTTTATTTTGCCTTTGTCTCAGAGGCGTCGACTACGTCCTATCTGACGCTCTTATGTGTATCTATTACATAACATATTCGAGGTCTGGACGAGCTGGGTCCGCGAGGTCAATGGTGGGCGGCATGTTGACGTAGTGCAGCAGCAGCAGCCCCAGGCCGATGTATCTGCCTTCACACTGCTCACCCTCCCTCCACACGCTCATCCTCCCTCGACACTGCTCACCCTCCCTCCACAATGCTCACCCTCCCTCCACATTGCTTACCCTCCCTCCACATTGCTTACCCTCCCTCCACACTGCTTACCCTCCCCCACACTGCTCACCCTCCCTCCACTGCATCTGACGTGACAACACTGCAGTGTGGCAGCCGTCAATATCGTACTGTTTGCTGACGCTTCATTGTAGGTTGACAGAAACTGTGAATGACGGAAGATTGGTCCATTTTCTGTCTCTCTTCCCTAAGAACCTTTCCCTCACGGCCAGTCGTAGGTTGACCAAGCTGTTGGAGGCCTCGGGCCGCACGTCCACGCCCGCACACAGCCACCACAGCCTGAGTGGCTCGTTATACTGCAAATACCTGCACGAAGCTTTCTTTAATTTCTTTACAGTGCATCCCAGTTTCTTCTGGTTGCAAGGGATGTGTTGAGGAGTCTTGGATCCCCGGATGTTTAAAGTGTTTATCGCTCATTTTGATCACAGAGATCGTATATGCGAGTCTTTCCTGCTTGTTGTGCCAGCAGGGAATCAATTCCGAGTGTAGGTCTGGGAACACTCCCTCCAGGATCTTTCCTGTGAAGGTGACGGTGTAGTACCTCTCCCGGGAGTGTGTGCACTCGAGAGAGAGAGTAAAGCCTCGGTGGTGTCAACGGTTCCCAGTAGTTCGTGAGTGGGACATGCCGGTCTTTACTCCTCTAAGACAAGGACATGTGAGCTTGACCCTAGCCCGAGTGAGGTGATGAGAGAGAAACTTCCTCATGACGTTAGTGGATGAGGAACTTTGTGTAGTCCTCGTGGAGGAAGGACCCGCCAACCTACGACTAGAGTTCCCCAAGAAGCAGGGCTGACACGTAGCGCTCACCGCAGACAGGGGAAAAAAAGAACGACCAGACGCATCAGCCCTGATGAAAAATAAACAAGAGAAAAAACGCACAGAGGGAGTTGGTGTCAGGGCGTGACAGACGACCCTCTGCGCCACCATGGTCCTGCCCACTGTCTGTGGACAGGATGAAAGGCTCTGCACATGAGGCTGTCTGGCTGGTATTCTCATGTCCAGCGGAAACGCAAACCTCTTGTTCTCTGGTGTACTCTACACCACCTTCATTAAGGGAGGAAATGTGCCGGAATGAATACACTTGGTCATGTTGAGTCCCGTCAAGTTTTACTGCTGGAACTGATGAATAAATTCAGATCATCCGAAATAAATTCGGATGGTCTGAAATTCTAAGCTTGAGGGTCAGCTTTGAGCAATGATACGAGGCATCATAACCTATTAGAACGAGGTGACTGCCCGGTAAGGTTCACGTGGATCAGGCCAAGAGGGCCGGGATGAGTGCCACATAGTCAAGGCGGGAGAGACACATGAAACATTAGGGAAGATGCCCATGACGGGAGCGTCTCGGGCCCCTGACGGGAGCGTCTCGGGCCCCCGGCCCTGGACGGGTGATGACGGGAGACGAAATTCATTCAGGCCGTCGCTTGAGGCCACGTCCGTCAGTCGTGTCCCACACGTCTGGGAAGGAGTGTGGCTCCCACCGAGACCCGCCCTGCTCAGCGATGCGTACATTACAAAGTCTCTGACCTCAGGACAAACGCTGACCACGACACTGACTCGTCCTCACACGTCGGCTCATCTGGTCCATGAGCCAGTTCCTCACACCTCCCCAAACAGGGAAGCCCTGGGCCCGGCGGAGACGATAGCTGGGACAGACTAGCAACGATGACCCCTAGCTAGCTAAGCGTCTCCTCCTGAAGGAGAGACAAGAAAGGAAGAGAGTTTATTCGGAAGACATGATGACTCCCGCAGCAACGTCGACCCAAACCTTCAAAATCACCGAATTTCAACAAAAAACTTCAAAATATTCCTATCTCAAGATGCTGTCAAGACTCCAACCCGGAGGAAACACAAATGATATTTTTCCCCTCCCTACGAGGAAAACCAGTTCTTGAAACCTCTAAAAGTCAACAGGCAAACTTCAAGATCCAGTCGACGAAAGCCATATTTTAGACCTACTCGAGCGAGCGTAACCGTCAGACAAGCCTTGGCTGCGTGGGCCCGGGGGACACACACACTGGGTGCACCCGCTCCAGAAACAACTGGAGATAAAAGGCGAAAGAAGAGGAAGATAAACACAAGTGGTATCCCTCCTCTACATGTGATGAGGGAGATCTTATTATGCAACACGCCGAGCTACAGCTTAGTATGGGACGAAGCTTGTGACCCCCAGCCTTAGCTCAGCGAGTCCATCAGCTGGTCCAGTTGGTTTAGAGGAAGGGACCGGTTCGCCAGTTGATCCAAAGGAAGGTTGCGGTCCAGCGGCTGGTCCAGGGAAAGGCCTCGGTCCAGCAGCTGGTCCAGAGGAGGGACGAGGACCCGGTCCAGCAGCTGGTCCAGAGGAGGGACGAGGACCCGGTCCAGCAGCTGGTCCAGAGGAAGGACCCACACCACCAGCTTTAAACCGGTCCATCTTTCCACCTCATTTACTCGGTAGCCTGGGAATGGAAGCCAAGAGCACTTGTGTACATTCCTTAGACTTGCAAATTCCCAGTCTTCTGAATCATTAAGACTTTCCAGACTTTTAAGCGTTTAGGTTGCAAAACGCGCGGGTATAAGGTGTCTCTCCTTTAAGACCTAAGACCTTGTAAAGTCATATTTAGTCTCAAAATAATGTAAGGCTTTATAAAGCCTTATTTGGTCTTTCAAAATAATGTAAGGCTTTATAAAGTCTTATTTAGTCTTTCAAGATGCTGTAAGGCTTTATAAAGTCTTATTTAGTCTTTCAAGATACTGTAAGGCTTTATAAAGTCTTATTTAGTCTTTCAAGATACTGTAAGGCTTTATAAAGTCTTATTTAGTCTTTCAAGATACTGTAAGGCTTTATAAAGTCTTATTTAGTCTTTCAAGATACTGTAAGGCTTTATAAAGTCTTATTTAGTCTTTCAAGATACTGTAAGGCTTTATAAAGTCTTATTTAGTCTTTCAAGATACTGTAAGGCTTTATAAAGTTTTATTTGGTCTTTCAAGGTACTTTAAGTCTAGATATACGGCTTCTTCACCTCCTAGATCTGAGATTTCCAGACTTCCTGTGCCACTCGACCTGTTCAGCTCTCAGACTCCTTCCTTGCCTTCTCAACCCCCGAACTGCTGTCGAATTCCCGCGTTTAAGAGACGGACAACATTCCAGTCTTTCATGCCTCCAGACTTCCAGATTTCCAGCATTTTGCCGGAGATCAGACGTGGGGTTAGGCCATAAGGGTCAGGTTCAGCGGTGGTGGCAGGGAAGGAATCGACCCTAGAGGTGCTAATGGAATCTTCTTCCTGCCTCCAGCAAGGAGTGGTGAGAGAGGACGGGGGGAGAGGGGTGAGGGGAGAGGGGTGAGGGGAGAGAGGTGAGGGGAGAGTTTATGTCCTTCAGAGGAGCTGCTGGAAGGGGGAGGGAGGCGTTAGGGTCGTCTTGCTGACTTGGAGTCTCGTGCAGATGGTCAGGGGCCTAGAGATTGCCGGGTCGTGGCGACGACAGTAAAGATTTGCTGGTGGGATATCCCGGGGACACAGTGGAGGGTCGTGTTATCCCGGGGACAGAGTGGAGGGTCGTGTTATCCCGGGGACAGAGTGGAGGGTCGTGTTATCCCGGGGACACAGTGGAGGGTCGTGTTATCCCGGGGACAGAGTGGAGGGTCGTGTTATCCGGGGACACAGTGGAGGGTCGTGTTATCCCGGGGACACAGTGGAGGGTCGTGTTATCCCGGGGACAGAGTGGAGGGTCGTGTTATCCCGGGGACAGAGTGGAGGGTCATGTTATCTCGGGGACAGAGTGGAGGGTCGTGTTATCCCGGGTACAGAGTGGAGGGTCGTGTTATCCCGGGTACAGAGTGGAGGGTCGTGTTATCCCGGGGACAGAGTGGAGGGTCGTGTTATCTTGACTCGTCGTCCAGTCTTCCATCTCACGCGAAGCCTACACCAGGAGCTGCCAGGCAACACCTACCCTTCTGCACGTAAAAAAGATGCTCTCTCTCTCTCTCTCTCTCTCTCTCTCTCTCTCTCTCTCTCTCTCTCTCTCTCTCTCTCTCTCTCCTCCGTGGGAGAAGACCCATCAGACACATCTCCCAAGAGCATCGTTCCCCCACCGACGAAAACACACTGCAATAACACCTGCTCCACACAACCACACTCCCACCACTCGTCAACATGAGCTACGGCGGCAACACTGCGGCTCGATCGTCAACGTGAGCTACGGCGGCAACACTGCGGCTCGATCGTCAACGTGAGCTACGGCGGCAACACTGCGGCTCGATCGTCAACATGAGCTACGGCGGCAGCACTGCGGCTCGATCGTCAACGTGAGCTACGGCGGCAACACTGCGGCTCGATCGTCAACGTGAGCTACGGCGGCAACACTGCGGCTCGATCGTCAACATGAGCTACGGCGGCAACACTGCGGCTCGATCGTCAACGTGAGATACGGTGGCAACACTGCGGCTCGATCGTCAACGTGAGATACGGCAGGCAACACTGCGGCTCGATCGTCAACATGAGCTACGGCGGCAACACTGCGGCTCGATCGTCAACATGAGCTACGGCGGCAACACTGCGGCTCGATCGTCAACGTGAGCTACGGTGGCAACACTGCGGCTCGATCGTCAACATGAGATACGGCAGGCAACACTGCGGCTCGATCGTCAACATGAGATACGGCAGGCAACACTGCGGCTCGATCGTCAACATGAGATACAGCGGCAACACTGCGGCTCGATCGTGAACATGAGATACGGCAGGCAACACTGCGGCTCGATCGTCAACATGAGATACGGCAGGCAACACTGCGGCTCGATCGTGAACATGAGCTACGGTGGCAACACTGCGGCTCGATCGTCAACATGAACTACGGCGGCAACACTGCGGCTCGATCGCGCGTAGGAATTCCCGTCATCCAACCACTGAAAGAGGCGCAATTTTTAACCGAGGGTGAGGAGGATCCAGATATTGAAGGGCGTTAGCGTGTGTGTTTGTGTGTGTGTGTGTGTGTGTGTGTGTGTGTGTGTGTGGCCAACATTCCCCCAGGTGCTCCTCACATTAATTTCCTGAACGCCGTGAGCGACAGCTGATGGTAGAGTAACTTTTTGACCCCACGACCCGGAGTGTTCGGCTGGGTAGCTGATACACATTCATTTTCCTGAATATACCGAAGAAAAAAGCGATAAACACGTACGAGAAAGTGTACAATCTATCTTTGGTTGGTAGTTATATTGTAATTTGACGATGACGGCCTTAATAAACCCTTAATGGCTGTTGATAGGTCTAGAACCCAATTAACGAACGGTTTATGTCAATGTGAGGTCAAGTATAGTTTAAATTTAACCATCATACCACATATCTACATTTCCAAGCTATTATGCAATTGTGCGACACTCAACACAATATTTTCTATATGGCACAGTAGGTCAGTCGTGTTGGTGTTCATAAAGTGACCTAGCTATAATAGCAGATGACTGACCCTCGAGCGTGACCTTGGCTCCTCCGGTCAAAAGGTCAAGGGTCAGGTTTACGGCTGGCGTGAGCAGCGCGGGGGGATGGTGAATGACTTGGTCAACAACCTCCTCTTCCTCTGTCCGTTGGTTTGTGGTTGTCTTCGTGAAGGAAACTTTTCGGCCGTATTAAATATATCGACAATATAATAACTTCCTTCCGAAGGAAGTATCTAATGACTTTATCTGACGGAAGAACTTTGCTTCCTCTGTCACTGTGAAGTGAGTGATGGATCACACAACTGCGAGTGAGGAGAGATATCCACTTAAAAGATCAGGATGTTAGATAATTACGTTTGCCTCGGGGCGTTTCTGGCGTCGTGTTGTGTGAGTGTAAAATGTGTAACGTGAGGTACATTATCACATTATCTGGGCGTTTCTGGTGTCGTGTTGTGTGAGTGTAAAGTGTATAACGTGAGGTACATTATCACATTATCTGGGCGTTTCTGGTATCGTGTTGTGTGAGTGTAAAGTGTATAACGTGAGGTACATTATCACATTATCTGGGCGTTTCTGGTGTCGTGTTGTGTGAGTGTAAAGTGTACACCGTGAGGCACATTATCATACACAACACTAAACTGAAGACGACCCTGTCCTGGGATCACACATTTAAAGCGAACGTGGAATACATCGCTGGCTGACCAGGGGGCCTCACCACGCAGTACCTCCAGCCACCTTCAATACGACTTATGATTCTTGGACGCGCGACCGGTGAGGCCCTTATGCATGATGGCCTGGCCTTTGACCTGACCCCTTATAGGTCAGGTCAAAGGCCAGGCCACCATATCCAAGGGTCGTACCACTGTGGTCATGGGGGATCACAGTTATCACACCTTAACACATGTTCTTCAATACTGCCTCTGTCCTACGAAAAAAAAAATATAGTCGACGCTCAACCATCGTACGACACAGATACGTCAATTGTCGCTACTACCAGTACTCAGTTGTAGCTAAAGGAGAGAGAGAGAGAGAGAGAGAGAGAGAGAGAGAGAGAGAGAGAGAGAGAGAGAGAGAGAGAGAGAGAGAGAGTCGTAGCTACGACGCCCACTACGAGCCAGAGTCAACACCTGGAGGTACCTGTCAATAGTGTAGGGTCTGTAGACTGATCCCTGTATAGACTGATCCCTGACCCCTCTCTCTCTCTCCTGCACCTCCGTCACCTGCCGTGTCTCACGCGTAATCTGGCTCCCTCCATGTACTCATACTGGCTCCATCCTGGCCCATGCTGTCTTACTGCTGTCATACTGGCTCCATCATGGTTCATACTGCCTTACTATTGTCATGCTGGCTCCATCCTGGCTCATACTGCCTCACTACTGTCATACTGGCTCTACCCTGGCCCATACTGTCTTACTACTGTCATACTGGCTCCATCATGGCTCATACTGCCTTACTGCCTCACTACTGTCATACTGGCTCTATCCTGGCTCATACTGCCTCACTACTGTCATACTGGCTCTACCCTGGCTAGTGATGCCATATTCCATTGACATACTAATTTTTCCTCGTTCACACAGCCTTACAACACACAGACATACTGGCTCTACCCTGGTGCACACTGCCTCACTACACACACATACTGACTACCCTGGTTCACACTGCCTCACAATAAAATGCCTCCGACTTCTATATTTGTTTAACGTTCTCCTGGAGGCTAGGAAAGCTCTCACGACACCAACATCTGCCCTAATGAACCTCCCTAACTAGGAAATTAATTCTCAAAACAAAACTGTTTGAAAGTTTTACAGCATAAGAGCAACTAAAACGCTAAACTGTTTTCCAGTGTATTTCAATTCTGTGTTGCCCTTGTGTTGCATCTGCGAAACATAACGCTGATTATGTATTCAACAGGTCTGGTTTTCAGCTAAAATTCGAGTTATTTGTATCCAGTTAAATGTGTATTGTACATCTATTATGTCGGCAAAACAGAAGAATTATACTCCAATGATCCTCACACTTTCTATTTCAGGATATAACTCGTTTCTATGTCTCATTAAACACATGCACACACACACACACAGACACACACACACACACACACATATACATAAATATATATGGACCTCCGTGGTGCAGCGGTTAGTATTGCTGACCGTGACGCACTCACGGGCAGCACTGGTTCGAAGCCTGGTTGCAACAATCAGCCCAAAGTCAACCCAGCTGTTCATCTGTGTCGCTTCAGCTAATATACAAAACCATCTTCACAACAGGAGTACCTGGGAAAGCAGTTCGAGGGGGTCGGGATCTGCACGGTCAACCTGGGCGACGATATAGCGGAGTATATCCGCGGCCTCTTTATCGTCCTGTGAGTATACTCATCATCCCCTCCCGGCCTGTGATCTGTCCTATCATATGATCTGCTTTGATTGGCCGTGTGGATATAATAGTCCCCCCCACCTCTCTCTCTCTCTCTCTCTCTCTCTCTCTCTCTCTCTCTCTCTCTCTCTCTCTCTCTCTCATGATGTACAAACATACCCATTTGCTCATTATCTTCCTCGCAGGATAAATATTTCATTGCCTGACATAATGTACCTTTAGTTTCTTTATCATCTTCTCTGTTTAACGAGAATCAGAATAGTTATATATATATATATATATATATATATATATATATATATATATATATATATATATATATATATGGGAAATAGATGGACTTATATAAACAAATACATATAGATATAAAAATACAGAGATATGCCAACATAAATAAATAGAAAACGTTATGAATATAAAAAAGATACATTGGTAATATATATATATATAATATATATATATATATATATATATATATATATATATATATATATATATATATATATATATATATATAGTTTTAGAATGGGAATAACTAGTGGTGTTTGCTTCGCTTGTCTCCATTCGCTATAACCGAAATTCACAGACAAAAATATTCGCTGACGCAAACGCTTGAAATAAAAATGCGAAAGGAAGGCATACAAGCGACCAGCGACCAGCTGCCTGCAGCGTGCGCCCAGCCCAGGGAGGGGAGCATTCCCACCTCCAGGGGAATGTATCGGTCCGTAGTTGATCAAGGGTCAGGTCAAAGGTCAAGCCACCAGGCCCAAGGGTCGCACCGTCGTGCTCAAGGGGTCAACAATGCCTTAGAATTCTCAATACCCTTAACGCCTCCTTCCCTCCCTGCAGGTGCGACCCTTAACGCCCCTGCTTCCCCTACAGGTACGACTTCGAAGTCCCCTGCCACTATAACCCCCCCCTGCAGGTACAGTCACTCACACCCTCTGCCACCCCTGCAGGTACGACTTCGAAGTCCCCTGCCACTATAACCCCCCTGCAGGTACAGCCACTCACACCCTCTGCCACCCCTGCAGGTACGACTTTGAAGTCCCCTGCCACTATAACCCCCCTGCAGGTACAGCCACTCACACCCTCTGCCACCCCTGCAGGTACGACTTTGAAGTCCCCTGCCACTATAACCCCCCTGCAGGTACAGCCACTCACACCCTCTGCCACCCCTGCAGGTACGACTTTGAAGTCCCCTGCCACTATAACCCCCCTGCAGGTACAGTCACTCACACCCTCTGCCACCCTTGCAGGTACGACTTCGAAGTCCCCTGCCACTATAACCCCCTGCAGGTACAGTCACTCACACCCTCTGCCACCCCTGCAGGTACGCCCTGCCCCTGGCGGTCATCACCTTCCTGCACGTGCGGGTCAGCGGTGAACTCAAGAGCCGGGAGGCGCCCGTCACCATGGCCGTCCTGGACTCCACCTCCAGGGACTCCCAGCAGGACGTCTGGAGCCTCCACGACGCTGCCAGGCCCTCCTCCAGGTCAGTCCAGCTCACCCCTCCCCCCCTGACCCCACGTACCAATCAAGGGCCTCCTATAGATCAGGTCTATCGTGGTATATTCATGGTCACCCCCAGATATTCATGGCCAACCCCAAATATTCATGGTCATCCTCAAGATATTCATGGTCAACCCCAGATATTCATGGTCAACCCCACATATTCATGGTTATCCTCAGATATTCATGGGTACCCTCAGACGTTCCTGGTCAACCCCAGATATTCATGGTCACCCCCAGATATTCAAAGTCATCCCAAGACGTTCATGGTCATCCCCAGATATTCATGGTAACTCCTAGATATTCATGGTCATCCCCCTAGATATTCATTCACCAGATATTCAACCCCATCTCCTTAGATATTCTCGTTCATCCCAGATCTTCAAGGTCACCCCTGGACAAAGCGAGATCAATCCTAAATATTCAGCGCCACTACAGATATTCCACTTCCCCCCCTCAAGATACACCCAGGTCAGCTATAACGAGGCAGTATGTGGCCTGGCTACCACCAGGGCACAGCACGAATTTCGACATCACAATGTCTGCGGGTTTTCGCCGCCTGTTTTCCCCCCCCGGCTCCACTTACTGTGTTACACTCGCTCTAGGTATTCCTCCCACTTTCTCTCTTTCGTCCTATTTAGTCTTTCTATCTAGTCTTTCTCTTTCCCATCTAGTTTTTCTTTCTTTCTGCATACGTTCCCCCTCCCCTGGGTGTCGATCCAGTGCATTTACAAAAGCCTCGGTGGGAAGGCAAATCCTCTGGCTGGTTGGCGGTGTGGTAGGGGAGACGTGCTTACTAGGGGAAAAAAAAAGAAATGGTTGCCTCTGTTATTGTGTTGGTGGAGGCAGGGAGGAGGGTTAGGAGCCTGGCACTGGCGGGAACTGAAGAGGAAAATCACAGATACAATGGGAACGAGAAACATATGGACATACATACAACTGAAGGCTTATATAAATGGCGTCCTAGCTACGTCTCTTCGTTGTAGATCAACTGACTGTTATACTTCTTTCTTGTGTCTCCCCTGATGATGTGATTACTACACGAAAATGCACTTGGGAACTTATTGTGTTTCATTTCCCCGTGGACTCACAGGAATATATATATATATATATATATATATATATATATATATATATATATATATATATATATATACTGACAATGGAAGAATTACGGGGAATAAACGCAAACAACTGAAAACATAGACCAACAACGAGTTATCAAGATACACACATTTTGGAAAACTGATAAACTCAAGAGGGGGAACTCAAGGGGAGATGCACAGATAGAGACGAGAGACTTAACGACTCTCTTCTCCTTTGTTCTTTGCGATGATCTTGATCCGGCTGACTGCTCGTCCACGTCGGTCGGCAGTGGGAAGTATGTCAGTATCGTACACCTGGCAGCACCTCCCTCCCCGAGCCGTATGTATGGCGTCAGTATCGTACACCTGGCAGCACCTCCCTCCCTCTCCCCACACCAACGTCAACAATGCACCACCAACAAACTCCCAAGGCAAAAAAGACCTACAGAATTTCTGCACAACCACTGGAGAGAAACCTGACAGCCACCGAATCTCCCCACTCGGTACTACCAGTTAATACTGGTGGGGTGCTCTTGACGCTGCCAAAGCCAGCTGCTAGCAGGGATCGAGGTAAAGATGAATGGGGGTGAAAGGCCGGGGATTATGTTTTCATAACCATTCACCAGAGGGACAGGATCTGAGGGCTGAGGACACTGGGAAGGGTATTTTCTGAAGAGTTCTTGGGAGTGTTGACGGCGGGAAGGCCTAACCTTCTGAGTAGGAAGACTCACGGACGGGGGGGGTGTGTCTTGAGGAGGAGTGTCGTCCCAGAGAGAGAGAGAGAGAGAGAGAGAGAGAGAGAGAGAGAGTTCAGGAGACGAGGAGGCGAGACAGGACTCAACACATCCCCGGCGTTTACTCCCTGGTGTTGCAATCTCAGTCGACCGTCGGACAAATCCCTCGTCGTCGGTTTAAATGACTCTCATCCTTCACCTGGTCATTAGGATGGAGGGAGGGAGGGAGGACTTGCGATCATTCGTCGAAGCTACACACACACACACACACACACACACACACACACACACACATACGAAACCCTTGCGTCACTTTCCGTTGCGAATATGTAAATGTGCGCGTACGTACGTGCGTGGTTCAGCTCGCCGGCTGGCAGCAACTGCTGATGGTCACTCCGACACAAACGTGGGTTGTTGAATCTAATTACCATCGACTGTTAGAGAGGTCAACGAGCCAGAATCTGCAACAATTCTATAGCAAAATATTAACCAAAAAAACCCCTCAGCAACCAACCGCTGTATGATGCTATACACATCCTGTACATTCCCCCACATTTGTCTCCATTAATTGGTAACATACCAATTATTTTCATACGTCGGTAAACATTTTTTTTTTCATTCCTTTAAACTGCAAAGATTGAAAATAAAAAATCTAATTTCTAATTTGTTTCAATATCACTCTGTAATTAGTCTTTATCATGTTTTTTTCGCTACTTTATATACTTTCTATAATTTACTTGACAAAATGACTCACTGTATTACGAAAATAAATTTGTAACTACGACCTGACCATCTGTAACACACGCCGTGCTGGCCAAACGGAGCTCTGCCAGACAGGTTAGGAAGTCGCCAGCCTGGCTGTGTGTGTACCTTGTGTCGCTTCGTGATACTCGGGTTAATATGACACCTTACTGCCACCTCCTCTACCATCAACCTGCGTTTTTCCACTCACGGGGAAAGCCTCCTCCTGCTCGAGTCTCAGGCGGTGGTGGAGAGTTGGGGACGTCTGGCGGTGGACGAGAAGAATGTCTTTACTGCCGCTCTATTGTCCCGCGGGAGCAGGAGTGATGTGGAGTGGGAGGAGGAGGAGGAGTGGACTGGAGTGGGAGGAGGAGGAGGAGGAGGAGGAGTGGACTGGAGTGGGAGGAGGAGGAGGAGCGGAGAGGGAGGAGCGAGGTGAAGCAAGTCACCCAAAGTTCTGGCCAAGTAGTTCTTCCTGCATGGAGAGAGAGAGAGAGAGAGAGAGAGAGAGAGAGAGAGAGAGAGGGGAATCTCTCTCTCTCTCTCTCTCTCTCTCTCTCTCTCTCTCTCTCTCTCTCTCTCTCTCTCTCCACTAGACGCCTCTCCCTGGAAAGATAAATATAACTAGTGCCCGGGACTTCGCGTGTAGCTGTAGGATGCCATCCTCCTTTCATGAAGGGTCTGCCAGGTTCCTAAAGCCGCCGGCCAAGTTATCTGTGAGGAGACTCGGTGAGAGACGTACTCCACACACACACACACACACACACACACACACACACACACACACACATTCCTACCATGCGCACACTGCGACCCCTTGAGATTCTCACGCATAACAGTACGACCCTTGAGCACGACGAGACGACCTCCTGAGGAAGACTGAGCGATCTTTGGATACGAGTACCTGGCCTTAAAAAAAAAATCCGGTCAAACGTCAGGCCCAGCACAACCGAGGGTCGTACAGCTGTGCTCAAGGTGTCGTACCGTCGTGTTCAAGGTGTCGTAGCGTCGTGCTCAAGGTGTTGTAGCGTCGTGCTCAAGGTGTCGCAGCGTCGTGCTCACTGGGTAATTTACACAGGGGAGTCCCTGTATCAAGGCGGACTGGCCGAGTGATCGCAGACTCATCATCCACAACAGACTGAGTCCAGGAAAAGTGGCGGTGCCTTGATGTTGGTGACCACACTTCCTGGTCCACAGTCCCCAACATCCTGACCTCACTACTGTTAACAGTGGCAGGAGACAGAGGCCATTCTCAGCGACCTTGGCCGCAACAGGAACGGTCCCTTGTGGGCCCCTGGTGGTGGCCAGGAACGGTCCCTGGTGGGACCCCTGGTGGTGGCCAGGAACGGTCCCTTGTGGGACCCCTGGTGGTGGCCAGGAACGGTCCCTGGTGGTGGCCAGGAACGCTCCCTTGTGGGACCCCTGGTGGTGGCCAGGAACACCTCAAACACACTTATCACACATTCACATGTCTAAAACTGGACAGTCTAAAACGAGCTGAGAGGTCAACCAATCCCGCCTTCTTATCTACACTATCTCGATAAGACATCAAGTAAACTCACAACGCCCACCAATCGCAGGTCACTGCAAATGAAACGGCAGCGAGTTCAAAGGCTTCCATCTAGACGGCAAATTGAACGGGCACATAAAATGGAATTAGATCCTTCCGGATGAGTTCGACTGAGTCTTGATCAACACCAAAAGTTGTCAAATGACTCGCCCACTTCGATAACTGTAATGCACGGTCTAACGAGTCTCTATGACAGTCAAAGTTCAAAAGTTGAAGGACTGTTAATTAATTACGTCGTGCACAGAACACAGCAAATGTATATAATTTACTTGGAGAGGATAATACTGACTTTGTCATTAGGACTGTTAATTAATCATACAGTGTACAGAACACAGCAAGTGTACAACCTACTTGGGGCAACACTTTGTCCTTAAGCTTTCATGAACCCCTTGAGCACGACAAGCAGTGCGAGCCGTGCGAAATGATGGCCTGGCTTCTAACCCAACCCTTCAGGATCAGGGCAAGAGGCCTAACCACGTTATTATACCCAGGAGTCGCACCGTCGTGGCCCGATGGGAGGTACCCCTTCGTCCTCTTGGGGTGGTACCGTCATTGGCACAGCCACCACTCACCTGATATCCCATAGGAAGAACAGCAACACACCCCCACCCCCAACCTATTACCACCTCAACACTCTCCAGACGCTTCGTTACACAGTACCGCAGGGAGCGGTGGACGAGCTGGGGTCTTGTGTGACCTGGGGTAACACACGGAGCTGGGGATCTGGGGGAGAGAGAGAGAGAGAGAGAGAGAGAGAGAGAGAGAGAGAGAGAGGGAGATGCCACGCCGACGCGAGGAGACATGACACAGCCGCTGCTGCAAACTACACCACGATACGGCATCTGGGGGGAGGGGGGGGGGGGGAAATGGCCCAGGAGGGGAAGGACGAGGGAGGGAATCTGTGGAGGATCGTGTGTTGCCTGTGTCCACACCCTTGTGGCCAATCAGTTACACTCTCTCTCTCTCTCTCTCTCTCTCTCTCTCTCTCTCTCTCTCTCTCTCTTTGTTCCATTCGCTCTGTCATCACCGAAGGAAATTTCGCCTTTAAACTCCACCTCTGCTTTCGTATTTCCATTTTCTTTTTTCTCTTATACCCTTTTTATTATTCCCTCTCGTGCCACTCGTATATATACCCTACAACTCATCCAGTAATGGAAATGTACATATGTAAAAAAAAATCATGTCAAAACTCATTCACTTTGAAAAAATCATCAAATACGTAAATGTTAATTCATTCATAAATGCATATAAACTCGTTCATTCATATATATGCAAAAACCAGTTCAGTCACGAATTCCAAAAATGCTCATTCACTCAGACACAACAAACAACTTCACAAAATTACGAAGTTATTCATTTATTCACTTATTCATAAAACTTCCCTTGCATTCACTACGTATCACTTTACAAAATCAGGGTAACCAAACATATACTGTAATCCGAACAAACATGGCAAGGCCGTATGGCCGAGAATCTTACCATAATCAATAACATAAAAAACCCCTAGCCATCAGTGTCTGATAAAATCTTCTACAACGCAACGAAGTGAAATCAAGCGGTCGGTCAACGTAGATTTATCTCTCCACATTCGCTTGCATCTGTCAACATTTAGACCCTGACCTTAGCGAAGCTGTTTTTCTCTCTAAACGTATCTATAATACTTATACCTTAATTTCTTAAGGATCCAGGAATCTCATACACTGTTTGACTGTATCCTGTACATAGTGAATATTGTGTATACACCGAGACATGAGCCATAAGATTTACGTCCCCGTACGTAACTCTACAACGGTAGCAAAGATCACTTTAGCATGAAACACAGTGATGCATAGTTGCATGTTCACAGCACACCAGGAATATACTGTGCCCAGATCTTATAACAGTGAGGGATAGATTCTTGTGTCATGACTTGGTTCATGGAAACCCTCCGAGAGTGAGGAGGGCAGGAACGCATACAACTCCCGCCAAATGTGCTCAACGTAGTTGATCGGTGATCAAATAATACCACCTTGATGTTCGACTGTTTTTCTAACCTCGTCAGTAACATACAGATAAACAAATACTTTTATCACCTCAAATCTTCCACATTGCAAAAATACGGATGGTTATCAAGTACGGGACGTAAACACGGAAGATGAAGATGGTTAAAATTTCGGGACGTATACACGGACGATGAAGATAGTGGCTGTGTCCTGTGGGTTAACGCTTATCACTTAGAGCTTCACCCTGGGGTTAACGGGTCTTGAAGCTGCGTTTTCTATATGTGAGCTTCCTACCGGCAGGGGTAACTACCTTGTTCCTGTATTGTAAAAGAGTCCTGGCGTCATCCAACTCCTCTTTCACTAAGGCTCCCGCAGACCAAAGCTGCGCTACTTCCACTAGCAGGGAAATGTGGACTCCTTTGAGACGAGAAGTAATCCAAAAGATACAATGAAAAATTACTCTTACGTTACACAATCCATTTTCTGTTTAACGCGGTAAATTTTCTCATGAAGATCCAATTTCTGTGCAATACCGTCAATTATTGTCTATTACGACCCATTTTCTGTTATCACGATGCAATATCTATTACGGTCCATTTTCTTTGTTTGTACAGCGGGATTCTGCCGGAGTCAGACGGGTGTGAGGGCCGCGCGTACCACGACGCCCACTACCTGCCTTCCTTCCTCACGCCCACGCCTCTCACTGTGGGCGGCGAGGGCGGCGCCCAGACGCCCACCTTGCTGGGCGGGCGCACCCCGTCCCTCCACCACCTGGACGAGGCCGAACTGGACATACTGAGGGAGAAGCGCAACCAGCGGTACATCGGCAGCATTGTCACAGCCTTCGCCCTCTGCCTGTGTCCGCTGATGATCCTCAGGTGAGAGAGAGAGAGAGAGAGAGAGAGAGAGAGAGAGAGAGAGAGAGAGAGAGAGAGAGAGAGAGAGAGAAATATTTTACCCAGGTTGACGACCCAACCTACTTTACATTTACAATCGGCCCCTCTATCACACCAGCTCTCGTTCCCTCACAATTCCTGCCAACACTCGTGTTCCATAAGAGTCACATGATTATATATATATATATATATATATATATATATATATATATATATATATATATATATATATATATATATATATATATATGTGTGTGTGTGTGTGTGTGTGTGTATTTGTCCCTACTATATTTTTCCTTGGTTTTTAACCTGCTTATGACACAAGAACTTGACATTCCTTAAGTTTCTTTCATGGTTTTCGTAGGGTATACTCATGAGCCACCTCGATCACGCAGGACGTCAGGGCACGAATATTTCTCCCCCGTCGGGTCAGGATAAAGGCCGGGCCGTCATAATCCCCGGATGGCACCCTCGCGCTCGAGCCGTTACCACGACGCAGGTCGTCATCTGATGTTATTTTTACATTGTCTCTTAATCCGGCTTCAGTCAAAGGTCTGGCGGCGTCCGGCCTCCTTCCTCCAGGGCCTCCCTTCCTCCAGGACCTCAGACACACACACACACACACACACACACACACACACACACACACACACACACACACAATATACATAAAGAAGATAACCTCGTCTCACAATTCCTGCCTCATGACACCGTTAGTTTCCCGGCCGCCGGCAGACTCGTCGTGCTCTCCGTCTTGATACAACCTCCTCCCTCTCTCTCTCTCTCTCTCTCTCTCTCTCTCTCTCTCTCTCTCTCTCTCTCTCTCTCGTCATGACCTCCTAGAGCAAGTTCATTTCACAGTGCTGAGAGAGAGGGAGGAGGGAGGGAGGGAGGCCAATAGCTATACATTCACTGTATCTTATATTCTTCAGCGATATAGATTTCTTTCCTTTAGTCTGATCTAATCAAACATTTCTCATCTGACCAGAACTGGATGAAGTTCTGTATCGCCCACCTCACGGCCGTCCCTCATCATACGTTCACCTCTCACACTGGGAGTGTCGAAGTCCCAGGATTCATTCTTTGGGTTCTTCGGTGTTATTTTCTTATTTCTTAAAGGCTTTATAACCATCAACAACTGCTAGGGTCAATAAGCCCGTCAACGTCATGGTGTAGCCACCCACTGCAAAACCCATGAACACTTCCTCCAGGTGTTCACGATAATCCGAGGACCACAGACGGGTTCTCACAGTATACAACATGGTCTTTGTTATCCATAACCTCCCACTCAAGTAGCTCCCTGTTCCCGTCTTATAACGGTGTAAAGAAAGATTTTTTTCTCCTAAATTAATGTTCCCAGGTCCATATATTCCCGACACCACCTCACTTCCCTGGTCAGGATCATCCATTATTCTTGGCCCAGTACACAACACAAAGCCTGCAGGTATATACACACACACACACACACACACACAATTTCGTCTCCACTTTCTTGTTGGTGATGATAACGCTTCAACTCCTTGTGTTTTACTTATACACTGTTATATTAATTTATATATTCATATATTGCTATACCATTTACTTATACTTTGTTATATCATTTACTTATACATTTAATCCATTTACTTATACTGTTATACATTTAATTATACACTTCTGTAACATTTATTCATAGCTATATCATTTACTTATACAATATTATGTTAATCACTTTTTGTTATAACATTCACTTATACATTGTTATATCATTTACTTAGTTATGTTATTCACTTATACAATATCATATAATCTACTAATACATTAAGTCATCTAATTACATACCGTTATATCATATACTTATACACTGTTAAAGCATTTACATAAATACTTCGTTCCTTAACGAACGTCAAAATCTCTGTGTCCGGACAGACTCCCTGGCCCACATTCCATTCTCTGACGTTACCTGCTATGACCCAGAAGTGAACACAGTAAATCCTCTTTTACCAGAAACTCTCTCAACCAAACTCTCGCACGAACAAAATTTACTTGGATAAAACTTTCTCAAGCAACGAAAAACAAAAACAAAAAGTTTTCCCGTATTTCTTTCCCTGAATATTTAGTTTCTTTGGAGAACATTTCCAGCCCAGCCTACCCGGACGCGCCACCTTGAGGCTACAAGGTCCTTACCCAAATGAGCGGAAAAATGAATGAAATCGTTCACAATAAATCTCCAGTCATACACTTAACTCTGCTTCTGAAAATAACATAAACGCATCAAGAATATAAATCTTTGGAAGCTCTCAGGGTGCTGCGCTACAAGCGTCGCTCGCGCTGATACCATCTGCACAGCCAGTCCCTCTTAGGCCAAAATTCGAATCCTATGTTGATGGCAGCACTAGGTTCTTATAGTTTATACCAGCACTTTAGCTGCGATCCGGGTAAAAATGCCTTTAATGGCAGAAGTTATTTTACATGAGCAGGCGAGGTCACTCAGGTTTTATGGTAAGAGTGTAATAATCTGAGAGATTTAACATATGCAGGTCATGTTACTACATTTACGGGATATCCAGTAATACGGATATCCGGTAATACCATTCCTTTTGGGATATATATATATATATATATATATATATATATATATATATATATCATATATATATATATATATATATATATATATATATATATATATATATATATATATATATCATATATATATCACCCTGTATATGGCATTAAGAACTTAAAGTGACCATTAATCAACAGGGATTTCAAATAAAGTAACGGTGCCACACGTCAGACAAAAAAAAAATAAATAAAAAAATGATATTAGGAATACGAAATAACAGCCCATACAGTGGTACCAGGAACACGTAATAACCATACAGTAGTACCAGGGACTGAAGATGACCAAAACCTTACATACACTTATACTTGGAGGTCATGAGCAACCAGTAATTAAAAATTATTAAATCTCTGTTGGTGTCTAGGCTGGATTACTGCCGAATAATCTCAAATCCTTCAATTCTTAGCAAAATTTCAAGAGGATCTCTGGCGAATTTGCAGCAAGATGAATAAAGCAATTATCCCCAGATATAAACCGGAAATATAATTCCGCGCGATGGTCTTTTGTCTGGTGGGAACGAAATGAGGGTGGCAGGCCAAAAAATGACTCCTTCATCAACCATGAGAATTATTTTCATGTTGGCAAAAGAAGAACAGAGCGAAAATGAGACACTGTCTGACTAATGAAATGGAGGGAAAAAAATATTCCCAAACTAAGGAAACTCATGATGATAATATGAGACAGAAAACAGCGCAGAGAAAACGCGGAAATAGAAAATGTGAAGTTTTAAAGACTATGAAATACGGAATGTTTTCTTTGAGGCAAGATTCTTAACAATGAGGCAATTAAACGATGGCGCAAAAATACACTCATTTTCTGAAATATTCTGGACATACCGTCAACTTCGCTAATCCACTGACAAATAACGGGAATAATGTATTAATACAGCTAAGCGGCGCTAATAGCTGAGGACGAGCTGGTGCTCTCTACCTCTGCACTGGCTGTGTTGTTCTTTGGAAACGGAGTAAGATTGGGTGAGGCGTGATTTCGATCATTACATTCCGTTCACGACATCTTGTTTACCAACCAGGACACTTGCTGCTGCTAACTAAATCATCCAATATCCAGGCTATTATTACATTCAATGACTTTACAACCCTTCTCCAACGAAGCTTTGAACAATTCCCTCCTTAACCCTATATCATCAGAAATTCGTCCCACCAGTCAAGAGAGATAAAATAACTGAGTATTCAACAACCCACACAATACATACATACAGAGAGAGAGAGAGAAGAGAGAGAGAGAGAGAGAGAGAGAGAGAGAGAGAGAGAGAGAGAGAGAGAGAGAGAGAGATTTAAGAATACGGTGTTACAGGCATGAGCCTCCCACGCCACACACACACACCCGTAACTCAGTCGCCACACACTAGTGTCAGCGACTTGCCCACACAAGGCCAGCAAATTGTGTAAATGGCTAAACCTCACCCCCCAAAAAAACTTAGTTCGTTGGTGTAGGTGAGCGCTGGCCTGACTGGTCGCTGGGTGAGCCGGTAAAGCTTTACTCTCATACGTAGGTCTTTCATGGCTTACCCAACAGTTAAGGAATAATACGATTATATACCTAAGTTAACCATTATCAGGAGTGTCAGAAAAAAAAGGAAAAGGTCGCCTTTCTTAAACAGTCTGGATTGCGAAATAGCTATAATTCAAAACGCCAGTTGTTAAAATGTACGTATCATTTAAAAGCACTTCAAAATTACTTTGAACACCTGACGATTTTATTTAAAATCTTTCGATCGTTGATTATAACGACTTTGACGGACTTTATGACCTTAGCAGCTTGTAAGACTAAAGCCTAACAACCAGCCAAGCAAGTTACAATGCAAATATAACCCCTTAAGCTCTTCACAACCATACATTATAACGAACGCAAACTTAAGAGCCCTGCTACGCGCCACCCAATAATCCACTAACTGATAACTGTTCACAGCGATGGTCAGCCGTTGTCTCATTAGCAGTTTTCATCAATTTTTCGTGAATTCAACCTTTTGCCTTCTAATCTAGTAAACATTTCCATAAGTTTTAATTACAAGATTGATATCATACGTAATGTAAAAATGGAAATGTGATAACACAGGGTTTTCACTTCCCGCACAATTCGTTAATACTTTTCCTTCGTCTTTTCTTTCTCCGTTTCATAATTGTCTCTATATTTCAATCAAGGCCCGGCCTTGGTGTGGACTTATGTCCGAGACTGGAGCCTTCAACACAGAACAAAAACAACTGGACCGCGAAACAGCATCTAAAAAAAAAAGAGTCGTCCTTGGAAAGACATCGGACGCGGAGGATAAACGATGTTGAGGGAGGAGCTCTGGCCCGCGTAGTCACCGCGGGAGTGGAGGAGGACGCCTCGTATGGTGGGGCGCTGATACCGATGTCAGGCAGCATAGCGCGCCAACAACACCTGGTAGTAATGAGCAGGGCGAGAGACAGCCGTCATTTAGCAAGACGTAGCCTCTACCCGCACACAGATAGCTTCACGTCCACACAGTCAATATCAAAGATGTATATATATATACCCGGCCATGGTCGCTCATCACACCTTCACCACTACAATGGAAGATTCGGGATTGCCTCACGACCTCTGCAATGCTTCCTGACACACGGACACTGAGCTACTGCCTCTGCAGGGAAATGTGACCTAAATTATGAGTGAGGAACTCTTGCTCGCCGAGACTGTACTCCCTATAATAATGCACCCTCACCAACGGTGACTTTTAACTCGCGGCATAACCTCACGCTGGCGGTCTCCAGTAACACACACACACTTTTCGTCTCTTAACCCTATACATATGGTTCATATATTACTCCTGTGTATACACATACAACACGAACCCAAGACATGTAACGTATTTGTCGACCAGCCCCAAGGAAAGGATGAATACCTAGAGTGAGTGTGGGCCGACTGTCATGCCTAACATTGGAACCCATACGGACATGTGCTGACTTATGGTCAGAAACGCTAGCCACTATACCATGGAAGCCCGTATGTCTATACGTATACATGGTATAAAATCTGGCAATATTTTCAATCTATCAAGGAACTGTCTCCTGATTAAACCTTTTTTTTTCAAAAATTAGTTTCCTCCTTGAACAAATGTTTTTCATTCACCAATAGTGAAACCAAATCTAATTTCCGTCTTTAGTCTCTTGGCCTCAACAAGGAACCTTTATCTGCTCTGGTTCCTCCCGCTCGAGGGAATAATGGTGTTGACTTGGGCGTCGTGGGTCCTCCGAGGTACGGGGCCGGGGATAACGACGGGGACGACCCATCTCCGCCATATTGTAAATCGATAAATCATCGGGTGTGATGAGGTGTTCATGGTCCACTTCCCGAGGTGGGTGTGCTGTGGGAGGGGTTGGTACGCCTGCTGGCCGGGCTCACCAAGCGGTTGGTATGCCTGCTGGCCGGGCTCACCAGGGGGTTGGTACGCCTGCTGGACAGGCTCACTAGGGGTTGGTAAGCCTGCTGGCCGGGTTCACCAGGGGTTGGTACACCTGCTGGCCACCGGATGGCAGTCTTTGTCATATTTCCTCATTTGAAATAAGTTAGGAAAACAGTTGAGTCAAATTATCTTGTTTACACTTCAAATGGAATGACAAGGGTTTAGTGAAATTATCTGTCGTG
>NC_092282.1:8018986-8031486 GCF_036320965.1 Panulirus ornatus
TTAAATTATCATAATAAATTAAATCAGTGTAATCGTCGTAAAAAGGTATATTCACTGTAATGAAGTTAAATCACTGTAATAGGCTCAGTTACGGCAATATGTTAAAGCACTGTAATAGGCTCACTTACGGCAATATGTTAAATCACTGTAATAAGATTTTAAACCATTGTAATAAGAGGTTAAATCAGTGCAATACGTGGACAAAGAACCGTAATGTAATGATTTGCCACAGCAATAAGAGGTTAAATCAATGAAATGATTATATCATGGTAATAAGAGGTTATCTTATTGTAAAGAATTAAATCATGTTAACAAAAGGTTAATTAATTGTAATTAGAGATTGATTAATTGTACAGGTTAATTCACTGCCATAAAATGTTAAGTTTTATTGTACTAGGAGGATTAATCATTGCTACAAGAGGTTAAAATCATCCGTCTTATACGATTACATCTTGATAGTAATGAGGTCAGGCCACCATCAGTCAAGGGTCGTAACGCTGTGCTAAAGCTTCGTACGATCGAGGTCAAGGGTCGTGCCGTCATGCAGGAAGGGTCAAGGAGGCCACACGGCTCCTCCCACTAACACACTGTCCTCACCAACTTCCCCCGGGACCACAGTGCACAACGTCTGACCTCCTACCCCCACCACCTCCCTCCTCCTCCTCCACCTCTGCTGGAGGACAATACAAGGGACAGGAGGAACCTAATCTCCATGGTAAACACGGCGGCTTGAGACCTGATTAATAGCTCTTTAGAAACTCCTTGAGGCAGGGGGAGGAAATAATCTTCAAATTGTTTCCATGACGGAGTTAAGGGATGTCTTTTACTTTAAGGGTCGGTTATCAACTTGCTCGAGGCGAGATGAGCTCGGGTGATTTCATGGAAATATATGCGTTGCACGTGCCATCATGGCTGGCTCCCAAGAATGACAGGGTAACGTTGGAGGAATTCAATAACCCTTTACGCCACGGGGGGACTGACTTTCTACTGTTGGTCGTGCAGGAGACACAAGCATCGCCCTATGAGTAAACCTGCTTGTTCGCGAGATGAAGACGAGGCATCAGCTTCCTCAGTTCCTTTTTCCCCTTCGAGAACCAGATGAAACCCAGAGTTTGGTGGCGAGGCTCGGAGGTCTGGCAGGACGATCACCCAATTCCTCAAGGGAACTAACAGGAGAGGAAGGGGAGTAGAGGAACCCCTCGCCATGATGGGCAAAAACTGGAAAACAGGGGAAAGGATCGGTATACCCAAGATATGAAGACATTGGATATGGGGTATGTATGTAGCTGTCACCCGCAGGAAAGACACGGGAAGGGTGGCAGCCGCTCACCTCCTCCCCAGCAGCGCCTCCTACAATAGCCTCTCCCACCACCTGAGCCCTTCAGGAGGAGAGCAAGACTGCTCGTTAAGGTACTCTGTCCTCTGACCTGACATGGAACATACCCTCATGCTCAATGGCTTCGCGGCAGCTTCCGGTACGATTAAGCCAAATACATTATCATTAATAAACCATTCATTCTACTTCAATAAAAAAAATATACCACGCAACAAAAATCATCAACATTACCTACTCTACCTCAAACCTACACTTCTCAAGCAGGTAATGAGATACTTTTAAGAAACAAAGCCCAATATCTTAACCTGAATTTATGATAACATTAGAATTTTACTGTGGCCCAGACGTGTCGGAATTAATGAGATCCAGCTTATGTTTTTTACTGTCCAGCTACATAGCGCTTGGAAGGGGACAGATCGCCACTCATTATGAATGTCATTAGCGTGTGTAATTACCCCCAAAGCATCACACGATAATAAGCCGAAACACCACCACTTTTTACACCCCAGATCCTTGTTCGCCATCATTAATAGCAAATGTTATTTGGAATTTGTTTGAAACATCGAATTCTGAAAAAAAAAAAAAAAAATGGTAGGAATGCAATCATCATTTTCATAATTGGAAATTAGCATTAATGAGCAGTTTGCTGCCTTTTAAACAAATCCAGCGTCCTAAACTCAAAGGTCCTGAGGACTGACAGATTGTAACTAGTTAAGAAAGTAATTAACATGGGTAATTGCCTATCTTACTTACCACCAGATTTACCATCATAACTAATTGGTGGCAACAGAGCATGACACTGAGGATAATGACGAACACAAATTATAATACATTAAACGATATCAAAACTTCGATAAAAATAACCGAAAAATCATGGTAAGGATATTTGTTCAGTGGTGAGATCTTCTCTCTTTTTATAACCGGATACATATGTTATTATGGAGATAATTACCTTTAGTCATCATCATCAGAGTCTGTTAATGAAGTGTATCATCGTAACAACTTATTACTGATCAAATCAAGGCACTGATTATCTATGCTAATTACTCCAGCCCTATAATAACATGACTGTTGGAGACCAAGATGAGGCTGTTGGAGACCACAGCTACATTGTTGGAGACCAAGGTGAGGCTGTTGGAGACCACAGCTAAACTGTTGGAGACCAAGGTGAGGCTGTTAGAGACCACAGACATACTGTTGGAGACCAACTTGTAAACCTCAGTGTTTTGGAGTAAGTTAATGAGAACAAAACAAACTAACATACCAACAAAATTTATCTGAAAATCTTGAGAACAAGTGAAGTTTATTTTTATGGGGAAAGGGGGGGGGGGGGAGAGAGGTGGAGCAATTTGCGATATTTCTCAATGCAAAAAAATATGGTAATAAATGTGAGTTCCTCCTTCGTGCTTTACCCAGTCTTCTTAAAAGTGTATATACACCCGACCCGGTGGTGGTCCCGGGGAACTCAGAAATCACTTAACACGAGCCCTAATCAGTCCTTTTAGAGGCCCTTTCTCGACGACTTCGAAGGGTTTTAATAATACAACGACCACGTAGCTCAAACACGACTTCTGAGTGTGGCCCAGCACCTTGTGTCGTGTGCGGTCGAGCCTCCACAAGTGGGGGAACTGCCTCCAGCAGGGAGGTATGTGGCACCTGGAGAATCACGAGTCAACACTTGACAACCAGATGGTTATATATGATGACTCCAACTTGTGAACACGGACCACCACAACACACACACCAGGGTACTGATAATGAGCCACATGTTACACTCCCGTCATAGCGAGGATAGAAGGTATATATATATATATATATATATATATATATATATATATATATATATATATATATATATATATATATATATAAATTTTCCAAAAGAAGGAGCAGAGGGGGCCAGGTGAGGATATTCCAAAAAAGGCCCAGTCCACTGTTCTTAACGCTACCTCGCTAACGCGGGAAATGGCGAATAGTTTAAAAGAAAGAAAAGAAAGAATAAATATATATATATATATATATATATATATATATATATATATATATATATATATATATATATATATATATATATACATATATACAAAGCGTGAAAAAATTATTTGTTGAAGAGCAAGGAAGCGGCCGTTGAGGACTGAGTTTAGCGTCTGGCCACAGACTGGGTGTCTGACTGGAAAGAGGGTCTCGGCCTCAGACTGGACGCTGACAGTCCGGGAGGCCAGTCACCCAGGGCTGCCAGACACAGCCAGACCAGCCATGATCACTGAGGGCCGGCCGTGTTGATACAAGCTCATCATCCACTAAAGCTACGGGAGGGAGGCTCTTCTACATATTAACTCCAACATCCGATTTAATGTTGCACGGGTTTATCATTCACCTTCGGTTTATGTATCTATATCTACCCATCTACCTGTCTATATCTATCTATCCATATCTATTTGTCTATACAGAATGTAATTCAACGTTTTTTTTTTTCTCTGTTCTCTTGCAGACATGGCTGGCGTGCGGCCCTCGGACATTACGGGTAATATGTAAGTCAAACATTTTGATGGTCATGATTCATACTGTTGGAGACCACAGCTACACTGTTGGAGACCAAGGTGAGGCTGTTGGAGACCACAGCTACACTGTTGGAGACCAAGGTGAGGCTGTTGGAGACCACAGCTACACTGTTGGAGAGCAAGGTGAGGCTGTTGGAGACCACAGCCACACTGTTGGAGACCAAGGTGAGGTTGTTGGAGACCAAGGTGAGGCTGTTGGAGACCACAGCTACACTGTTGGAGACCAAGGTGAGGCTGTTGGAGACCACAGACATACTGTTGGAGACCAGGGTCGGGCAGTTGGAGACCACAATTACATTGTTAAAGACCAGAGCCAGGCTGCTGGAGACCACAGATAAAATGTTGGAGACCACGGCCTGGCTGTTGGATACCACAGCTACAATGTTGGGAGACCCTAGCGACATTGCAGGAGACCATGGCCAAGCTGTTGGAGAAAACAGATACACCAGAGAAGACCAGAGACAGACTATAAGAAACCAAAGTTAGACTGTTGGAGACCACGACCAAGCTGCTGGACAGCACAGCTACACTTGGAGATCACAGTTACACTGTTGGAGACCCCAGTGAGACTGTTGGAGACCTCAGCTAGACTGTTGGAGACCACAAGGAACCAATAGTTACTTAAGGAGCCAACGAGTGCAGGAGAATGTGGTTGTTGGAGAATACAAGTGTTGGAGAACATTAGCGCTGGACACATCGAGTGTTGGAAGGAAATGTAAGGAGGTGATGGTGAGTGTTGGAGACAGCAAACTGATGAAGACTGCGAATAATGGAAGATAATGAAAAAAAAAAAGAATATGAGTTGGAAAACATGACTCCTAGTGACGACTTCTGGTGGAGAATATAAGAGATGGCCTCTAATTGTCATGTGCTAGTAACTCAAAAATATTTTATATAATATATATATATATATATATATATATATATATATATATATATATATATATATAGGAAAGGATCACAATTTTACGCGTGATCAAGTATATTCCTACGAGTCCACGGGGAAAATGAAATACGATAAGTTCCCATGTGCACTTTCGTGCACTTGAGAACTTATCGTATTTCATTTTCCCCGTGGACTCATAGGAATATATATACATATATATATAATATATATATATATATATATATATATATATATATATATATATATATATATATATATATATATATACACATATATATAACTGTCATGGAGGCTTCATTAGCTAGACCAAAGAATAAAATATATCCAGTATATATAAACAGTATATTGTACAAACAGAAATGAATATTTAATTAAATATGTGTGTGTGTGTGTGTGTGTGTGTGTGTGTATGTGAAGATGGGGGTGCCGTTACATGGTAATCATGAAAAGTCATTCCATTTGATATATATATATATATATATATATATATATATATATATATATATATATATATATATATATATATATGATGTATGTATGTATGTATCTCCCCTGCTCCCAGGGCCTGGCATAAGTCCCTCCGTCAACCTACAACCTAACCTACATTCTGTCTCTTGTTTACACATCAACATCTGACCAGCGACTAGTACCTTAGGCGCGCGAGGAAGCGTGACCACGTCACGACCGCTCATGCAACACATTACTTGCGGTCAGGGTTCGAGACGTGGCCCGTTCAGACTGGATTCAGATGGAGATGTTGACTTCACCATCACTGGTCTAGAAGTTAACAGTAACTCTCCACTCGTCCTCTGTACGTGTCAACTGTTCCATTACGTATGAAGCCATATATATATATATATATATATATATATATATATATATATATATATATATATATATATATATAATATATATATATATATATATATATATATATATAATATATATATATATATATATATATATATATATATATATATATATATATATATATATATATATATATATATATTCATCTATTTAAAAACCTTACCTCTATTGGTTTACTGTTTCTTTCACATCATTTCCGATTCAAAGTCAGGGCAAGTCTCACGTCTAGTCAATTATGAGCTGCGTCGGTCACTGTGAACTTCAAACCTACGTCATTCATTTTCCTGAACTTTTACCTATTCAGTAAAGCCTACACTGTCATGTTTCCCCACGCCATCTGTTGTTTCATTCCTACGCGTCTCATATTTGATCATTGTTTCACCGATGAATCTTCGAAACTAAATCATCTAAAGTAATTGAAACAAGTTTTTTTTATTTTCAAGTTTTATACATCCATCATGATCAGTATGGCTCCTTCCAACCTCTTCCCACCACACGTCACTCTCGATCAACCCTGACCGCCCGCCTCTCACTTCCACCCCTCTCCCCCCGAGCTTCGCTTCGAAGCGTCTCATTCATAACGAAGTATCAAACTTCCCTTGCCGTGATGGATTCCCATCAACCTCCACTCCGGATGAAGAGCTCCATCCTCGGGTTGATGGCCGTCCATCACAATCGCTGTCCCCAAGATGTGATCCCTCACCATCTAACACGGTTTGTCACGTTTTTATACGAGAGTTAAATGTCATGCTGTGCCAAGTTTCAGGAGGCAGTCCAAAATGTACAGGATTTACCCCTGGACTGTGGTATCGCCTGGAGTGAGGTGAGTGTTGGATGTTGTGGAAAGTGAGGAACAATTGGCAACACCAGAGACAAGTGGGTAGTGACAAGGTTCTTTTGGGTGTTCAGGTCGTACATGTGTTACAACCAGAGGATTCATAACCTTCTTACTTTTAGCTCGGGAAAGACAGTGTGACCACCACTGACTATCACAAGGTCTGGTTGTGGTGGTGGTCACAACTTGTCCTCTGGTTCGACCAATGTTCACCCACTCCCAGAACTTACTGGGATTTTGTAAATACTACAAAGGAAAAAAAATATGTTGCTGTATGATTACTTTCAGCTAAGTGTATCTCCTCGTACCATATATATATATATATATATATATATATATATATATATATATATATATATATATATATATATATATATATATATATATATATCTACCGCATATGTTTATGTCAAGTGTATGGTTTATATACCGAACAATGAACATTTGTTAAGTATAACAACTCAAACATTTCTGTTTCTGCTGCTATTCATCTCTCATGTTCCATCATTTAACAGATGATATTTTTCTTAAACATTAACAATGAAGAGCAAGTACATTATCATTACTTTACAATACATATATATATATATATATATATATATATATATATATATATATATATATATATATATATATATATATATATACACAATGTATGGTGTGTGTGTGTGTGTGTGTGTGTGTGTGTGTGTGTGTGTGTACCTAATATTTTCAAGTGTATCTGTATCATGTACGTAACTCCCGGTACCCAGCAGTAGGGTGGCCCGGCTGGCCGACACCTTGGCCACATCTTAACGGTCCTCCTCCTGGGCTCATTCATCAACACTCCTCCGGGACACCTCACAATCATCCATGCTTGCCCCTGACGTACTGCTTCCCCACTTCCAGCTCTCTCTCTCTCTCTCTCTCTCTCTCTCTCTCTCTCTCTCTCTCTCTCTCTCTCTCTCTCTCACACACACACACACACAATCCCTTTGTCCCTTCCACCCTGCAGGAAGTCGGTCTGGTCGCTGGCGGCCAGAGAACACACATGTGTACATTTCTCGTCACACTGGTGTAGACCACAGTGTATTACGCCAAATACTGAGCCCGGGTAACCGATTACTATTTGTGTTGTTGAGGGGAAAGAGTTGTACTCTTGTGTTTCCCCGTTTCTCAACCTTTTCTATATATGTATCTTTTTTCTTACGTTATAAATGTATGTACACACACACACACACACAACACACACACACACACACCAGCCTAAGCCAGGTACCAATTTATCGACCAGCCCCGTGGGGAGGATGAACACCTGGGTTGGGTGGAGGCCGAATGCCACACCGACGATTCGAACCCGTGTACTACGTCCGACCCCTGGCTAGCCCGTGCTGGATCATGGTCAGCAACGCCAACCACGACACCAGTTAAGTGCAGTTGAGAAGGTTCAAGATTACTGATCAATTCCCGGATTTTTGTAAATACGTAGCTCTGAACACATAACACGATGGGGGATCGAACCACCGACCCAGAAATAGTGATGAAGACAACCACCCCACAACACCATTATATATATATATATATATATATATATATATATATATATATATATATATATATATATATATATATATATATATATATATGTTCTTTGTCACATGCAATGAATTAAATCATTCGAGGTAACAATAGTCAACCTGACAGGTGCATAATGCAATATAAAATATTAATTTTCCTCACATCACACGTCAGGTGTATTGTGGCGCAGTGTCGCCCGTCATTTGTTCCAAGTGTGTTTTTGCGCCGCCCATGACGACCAAACCCGCTGGTCTCGCCTCTGGAAGTATTTTGAACTTGTGTTTCCCAGAATGAGGACGGAGGAGGGGCTCGATGTTTGATTCCCCCAGCACGGTGGTGGAACGACGACCCCGGTGTATGATGGCCTGCCCTTTGAACTGACCGAATTAAGAGTCTGGTCAAAGGCTAGGCTGTATTATCCAAGGGTCGAACTGTCCTTCTCAATTGTTGATAGCGTCGTGCTCAAGAATCGTACCGTCGTGTTCAAGGATTGCACGTCGTATTCAAGAGTCGTACCGTCGTTGTTCAAAGGGTCGTACCGTCATGCTCAAGGGTCGTCTCGTTATGCTCAAGGGTCGTACCGTCATGCTCAAGGGTCGTCTCGTCATGCTCAATGGTCGTACCGTCGAGCTTATTGGTCGTCTCGTCATGCTCAAGGGTCGTGCCGTCATGCCCAAGGGCCGAGCCGTCGCGTCGTGGTGGAGGGTCGTGCCGTCGTGTTTAGGGAGTTCCGAAGCGTGGAGGTGGGAGATAAGCGTGAGGTGTGGTGCATGAAGACGCCACCTTTACTACCCTCCCCTGGGACAACAACCCGCATCCCTCAGGTCTACACACCTTCAGATATGCAAACGAGACCTGAGCAAGGAGCTCCCGGGAGGCACATGGCCACATGGGTAACCTTCAGACCATCACCCACCAACACACGACTCCCCCCTCAAACCTACTACCTCTCTCCTCAATACTAAAATATACAATCAACTGACTCTCTCCTCAATACTAAATCAAATATAAAATCAACTGGTCACAAACGACGTACCTGTAACATCAACAAATCATAGTATAAACCAGGGCGAGACTATGAACCCACCGGATGGAATTCGTTATTGTTCAAAGACGACGAATTCATCGAGGTTCCGTAGCGCCTCACTCGAGCCTTGCTCACCAAGGATCCTTCCAGCCCAAGTCTGGGGAGGAGCAGGATCAGCGAGGTCAGCTGGGGAAGGCGGGGTCAGAGGCTCCACTTCCTCCAAAGAGGGGGGAGGGGGGGATCAGAAATATATTTCCTAATACATACCTACGCAAGAGGCAAGCACTGCTGGCTGACGTGTGACCCATCAAAACCCTTACAGATAAACTATACTCATGATGTAAAATACACTTGTATCAGGGAAACATTCTCTCCCTCCATGTACATACAAAGCAATACACTCTCAACGCCCATATATCAGCCATGGGCAATATTGCTGGTCATCTTAAGTGATGACCAGTTACCCTGCAACATACACGCTCCTTTCTGTACACCTTGCGTGTGTGGGACACCTTCTGCTCCTCACAACACACAAATTATAATTTCATCGCCACAGAGACGTAATATACTTAGCCGCTAAGACACAAATTAGGTTAGTCTCTGTTCTTATTCACGTGTGTGTGTGTGTGTGTGTGTGTGTGTGTGTGTGTGTGTGTGTGTGTGTGTGTTGCCAGACTCCGCCGGCTTGGGGTTACACAGCAACTGGGTAGACACCTTTAACGAAGCTGTATCATCGCCAGATGAAACAGTACAGTCTCGTCAAAGAACTACTCACTTAAAAAAAAAAAAAACGAAGTCACTGCTACTGATTGCAGCGCAGCGTTGGAAGTGTAGGAGCCCCTGGATAAAAGGGTCTTGAGTTTTGTGCCTCTAACTACCTTCTTTCAACACCATTCAATCCCATAACTTCTACCTATATGCCCCTTGGTTCTCCATCATAACATGGCTGTCCTGTCGCTATCCCATTGATATATATATAAAACTTCGCCATTCATCTTGTTGGGTCTGTACCTGAGCGACCAGTACCTTACTGATGGCTCGGTCACCTGAATGGCTTAAGGGCTCCAGGTTGGTGAGCTGGAGGGACCCCGGTGTCGTAGGCCCCTGAGCACGACGATGCGACCCTTGAGTACGACGGTGCGACCCTCGAGTACGAAGGTGCGACCCTTGAGCACGACGGTGCGACCCTTGAGTACGACGGTGCGACCCTCGAGTACGAAGGTGCGACCCTTGAGCACGAAGGTGCGACCCTTGAGAAGGTGCGACCCTTGAGTACGACGGTGCGACCCTTGAGCACGACGGTGCGGCCCTTGAGCACGACGGTGCGACCCTTGAGCAAAACTATACGACCCTTCGTATGACGGTATGACCTTTGATTCCAAGGCTAGGGCTTCGAGAGACGGCACGACTCCAAACCTTCGCTCTGGCTTCTAATCTCTCAGCGAAGTGGCCTAACCTATGGTGCTGTGGAGCTCCCAGCCTACCTCCCTCTCCCGTCCAACCATCGTCCACCGCCGGCCGCTGCAACGCGACTGGCACTATTCAATCCACCTACATCCCTACACCTGCCATATACTCCTTAACAATACTAAACACCTTCGCATCGGCGCCATCCACTTCAGTGACAAAGTACTTGCATCTAAACAACATCAACCAGTCATCAACGCCATCAACTCGACACACACACATTTTCCAACACCAGCTACCAGAGCCAAGCGCATTTTCCCTCCTTATTGATAACTGTTCGCTCTTTCCCGCCTCTGCCAGGTGCCGCCAGGAACAGATGACTGAGCCTTTGAGGGGGAAAATATAATCCTCGCTCGGCTCCTTCATCTGTTCCCTCTTTTAGAGAGTTAATACAGGAGGGGATTTCAGTTACCTCCAACCTCCTTGCCCCTCTTACTCGCCCTCTACGACACGCAGGAGATGCGTGGGTAGTGACCTTTTCCCTATTCTATTATATATATATATATATATATATATATATATATATATATATATATATATATATATATATATATATATATATATATACGGTAGTCTTAAATTTAGCTAACTACATGGTCATTATCAAATGCTCAAAGAGCTAGATGTATGTTTGGTGTTGAAAAAGAATATCTATAAACTATTATATATATATATATATATATATATATATATATATATATATATATATATATATATATATATATATTTTACTTTCCCAGGTAAATGTAGCATAAGTTATATAGACAAAAAAAATACAGAGGGTTGAATGAAGACCTTAGCTGTGTATCGTACAAGCGTCTGCCAGAATTATAATTAATGTATGAATATATATATATATATATATATATATATATATATATATATATATATATATATATATATATATAAAATATTTATAATAAATGTGATGTGAACAATAGTAGTTTGTTTTACCTTGCATACTATGGACATGTACTATACGAATATGTGTTGTATACGTATTTCTTTCATACCTGATCGCCGTTTCGTGCATTTGCGACGTAGTGCCAAAGAAAGGAAGAATGCATATCTTAATAATAATAATAATGATAATAATAATAATAATAATAATAATAATAATAATAATAATAATAATAATAATAATTGTCATCATTACTATTATCATTATTATTATTATCATCATAATGATGATGAACAGCATATTTATTACTCTTAATCAACAGCATATCAAAAGGAAATTCTGAAGGATAACATACGTGTAGTGCAAACTGATAACAGAGATATGTGTGTGATTAAATAATTTCGTAAAATTTGTAAAGCTCTAAAACCTATTGGTTATTCTGCGCGTTTTTGCATGAAAAAGGCATATAAAAGCTGAATGCCATTTGCATTAAACTGAATATATTTTACGTCCTTTAAAATATATTCAAAACCTTTAAGCTATTTGTATATAATCATATGTTTTGGCTTCCATTAAAAAATTTAATCACATAAAAGATTATTTTCCAAAATACCTCCAAATACTGTTACTCGCATTTGACACCACTTAGCATCGAAGACACTTATCTAATAAAATTATTGTTCAAGAACAACTCTCGTGTACAGAATGTGTTAAGTGCTTGTGATGGGTAAGCGTGTGAGACGAAGAGGTCTGGGGAGTTATTTGCGGGTGAGGAGGAAATTCGTTGGAGAGAGAGAGAGAGAGAGAGAGAGAGAGAGAGAGAGAGAGAGAGAGAGAGAGAGAGAGAGAGAGAGAGAGAGAGAGAGAGAGAGAGAGAGAGAGAGGCGAGATTTCTTTTCTTGCCAGGAGGTGGAGCTAAAGTCGCATAATCATGTGTTTTATATATATATATATATATATATATATATATATATATATATATATATATATATATATATATATATATATATAATTGTCCTGTCTTCTCAGGCCACTACTA